>NC_053022.1:167092610-167392610 GCF_003073215.2 Triticum urartu | reverse complement strand
TATTATTGATTGTAACCATATGGATCAAGCAACCAATATGGGGGGACATGTATGTACTGAAATCCTCCAAAAGAATCCTTCAGAAATCATGGTACATTGTCATAGTAAACTTGGAAAAAGGTGTCACAAATTGAACTCCCTTATGATTAACATTTAACAGGAAAGGAACGTCGCCTCGATATATAGCTTCTCCAGGCACGGAAAGTATTTCAGGAAACTGACAACTTGCTTCAGGTTGGGGCCGATAGATTCTATTGCCAAGACCTTCAGTTTGCGCAGTTTTGGTGTCAAGCTTGTCGGAATCATTTCCTGAATGATAGACGACCAAACATCTTCGAAATTAGAAATAATGTTAATTTGTAGAAGGAGAGGTAAAAGGTGCCTGTTGTACCTGAACGGGTGTGGATCCAATAACAAGTTCGGAGTAATTGTCAGACGAGTAGCCCACCACTATCAATTTCGGCGCAGAAATGACATTGATTCTTGTTGGACCTTCTTGATCAACTACAAGTAATCTCTCAAGTGCAGGTGTGTCCTCAATGACCATACCATGGTACACATCTTGTTATGTCTTCTGGCCGCACCAGCAACATACATAAATAGTCCGGAGAGTCATGGAGGCACTACAAAAAAAGACACATCCGTGACATTTTGGGCCGAACGAATTTTTTTGGTCATACTTATGACACTTCTATGACAATAATTGTGACAAAACTTGGTATCATCATAGATGTGGGGGATCCTACTTCTATGAAAAAAATCATGACAAAAAATGGACTTTTTGTCCTGGGCGGGCCGGAGACGCAGTTGCATGACATTCTTTGGGCCGTCCATGACGGAAAAAACCGTGGTACAAGTGTCGGTTCTATATCCGGCATATCTCGTAGTAGGGGTCCTAAACTAGGCGTCTTGGACCGATGGTAACATGGACACGGTATTTTACTCATGTTCGAGCCCTCTTGATGGAGGTAAAACCCTACGACCTGCTTTTGATTGTATTCATATGGTGTAGTACAGAGTACATGTATCTACCACGAGATTGATCTAATGAATATATCATTGTCCATTGACTAGCCTGGCCTCGGTTCATATATGCACCGTAGGCCTAGGGTTTAGAGCAGTGCTTGTCTTATGCACCAAGTCTTGTGGAATCCTCCTTGTATGCGGCATGGGCAGCCCGAAGTGGCCCATGAGTGAACTGCCATGGGGGTCCTCGGCCCGATACACCTGTTCAGGAGACGACGCGTGGAGTACCCCCATGTCTAGGACACCGTCAGTAGCCCCCTGAATCAGTCTTCAAGTTTGGGACGCTCCTCGATTCTTCCTAACTGTTCTTCATCTTCGGTCATCATTCTTGAAAACTAGTTCAACAAATCTTCTCATCTTCGATCTTGAGGATTGCCGAAGTGAATCCGAAGAGTTTACACATTGAGTATCCGAGGAGCCCCTTCAAGTCTTCAGCCTTTATCAATGCCTTATTATTTTTACTTCACACCTTGGCTTTGAAGTTGTTCCCGTGCGGCGATGTCCTCTTGCATCCGAGCTCCAACGCCAGACTACTTTCGAGGTATCTTGTGCGGCCGAGCACCAATGTCGGACTGTATCCAAGCTCCAACGCCAGACTATATCCGAGCTCCAACGTCGGACTATATCCGAGGTGTAATAGATCACCTTGGCTTGAAAAAGATTGAAGGAGGTTAAACCGAGCTTAATGCCCCAGCCACTTGCAACCAAGCTTTATGTTAGACTACTTCCAAGCTGTCTTTTCAGCCGAGCACCAACGCCGAACTGTATCCGAGCATTACCTCGGCCATGGGTTGATTTTTATGAATTTAATTCCGATTTGTGCAATGTATTCTCTGCCGAGATGTATAGCCAGTAGCCCTCAAGGTGTGTGTTGGCCTAATATCCGGGATGCACCTAAAGGATAGAATTAAACCGCTTTTCCCAGTAGCCCCTGAGACTCAGGTCGATTCGTGAAATCGGTTTGAGGATCAATTCCCAGCTCGGCAGCATACTTAGGAATAGAAACTCGGTCTAATATATTAGAGGAAATAGAGATCGGCGAACGGGCCCTTGAGAGAGAGTATTGAGAAGTTTCTGTAATATATTAGCTTGATGCCACATAGGTCCATGTGGTACCTATTGCTATCCGAAGACGCATTTTCCTATAGTTCCGTAAGGCCGAACACTGAGAACTTTTGAATTTTCTACATTGAATATGCAATGTTGTAGCCCCCGAGACACTGGTCGGGTGGCTACAACAGATCAGGGGATCAATGTGCCCCTTTAATATTAGTAAATGATAAGCCCAAAGCCCAGTAGCCCTCGAGCCTTAACGTGGGCACGGGTAGCAGAATTAAGGATCGATATCCGAAGTAAAATCACAAATTATATGTAATGATTCTATGCATCCAAGTACTCGACATCATTAATGCTCGGATCCGCATTGTACAAAACTTTGTTGACTGACCATCGACTTCAACCTCCTCGGCCAGTAGCCCGGGAGTGTTTGTCCTACTTTATAAAGCCTTTATAAGGGAAAAGATTTACGGCAAACAAGGCAATCCGGTCATATGGGTTCTCTAAAAAAGGTACATGGAGAGGTATGTTATATTACTATTAACGTAAGGAACATCTTCCAAAGAAAATAGTCCTGCTATTAGTTCCTTCCTTTGGGTTTTCACGCTGACCATGATAATGAAACCTCCCCTCCAGTGAATGTGGGAGGAAAATAGGGAGGATTTAGTTTAGGAAAGTTCCCAAACTCTATGGTCTAATGAACCAAGATTTTCACTTCCGTCGTTGTCGACCAATTATATCCTTTAAGATGGCTAGTTTTTGGCTTCACCCAATCTGAGGTACTAACTCGGATGACCCGGTAGTAACAATCACAGAGGTGCTACCTTCACCGCCTAAACGAACAATCGGGGACGTAGGGTAAACACATGAGCGAGGCAACCCAGCTTGGCCAAAATCTTAGGTCAAATTGATGCATATGTATGGCTTTATAACGGTGATTATGGAAGGAAGCCCTTGTATATTAAATACAAATGCCGATGATATGGTTATTTTGACTCTATTGCGACCGTTTATTAGTTGAAAGTGGCCATCGTCGTCTTCCACCACCTTGTACATGCTATGCAGGGTGTTTCCGCAATGACAAACAACCCTTAGCTGACGTCTCAGTGCCCGAAGGCGGATGTATTAGCGGAAACGAGGCAATCAGATATGCGGGCTTCATAACTTTCACTTAGTCATGGGAGCTTAAAGTTGGGAGGCCAAGTATTAGCCCCCGGTTAATGTTGGGCGACAGCCGAGGTCAAGCCGTTAACACTTCGGCCAATATTATGAATGGCACATCGCTTAACACGGGGTGACCTCCATCAATCTGATAATTTAACATAGTCATCGGATCGCTGGCTAGTTTACGCTTATTGTGACAGTCAGTTTTCGGCTTTCGCCACTGAGGCGCTTAACCATGCTTGCTGGAAGCACAATCGCAGTGGTTTTCCCTTTGCACACCTAGCTGAACAAAACGGAACGTAGGAGGCAAGCACAGGAGCCGGGCAAACCAACTATTGACCGAAGACACAATTCAAAACCGATGCATATATAGCAATATCTGAGAATGTTTTTGCTTAATCTCTAAAGGTGTCCATCATTGCACTGCGAGACTTATACTCGAAACACACAAATAGTTCAAAAGTGCCATAGGCTTGGAAAACCAAAAAACTTCAGTAAAAACTTTACGCCTGACCTAAATCAAGTCATTTGCCAATCCGAAAATTGGTCCTACTTTTGTGCTTCTGTCGTGCATTAATATGACACATCCGATCTCAAGAGTTCAAGCGGGTCATCCTACTGCTGCAACATCCTAACCCAAAGGCAGGGTACTACTCGTTAAGCTAGTTTAGCGAACTAAACTTGAGCGGCTTTTAGAGATAAAACAGGCTATCCGGCTATTGGCCACACACACAAGTCGAGAAAGGAGTGGTAGAAAAAGACTTTGCAATGACTAAGAAGAAAACAATTATTATGGAATGGCTTGTACCAATTTAAGAGCCCCTGGTTAACTTCGGTAATGAATTTTTTTTAAATGAGATTTTTAACTAGTTGTTTTGTTGTTTAGCAAAAATATAATGCTTGGACAAACCGAACAAGAAAAGTCTGAGCATGAAGCGACTTAGCAGGTTAATGAATTTGGTATTGATGGCATGGTCTCGGCTTGGTGCAGGACGAGGACCCAACCCCCAAGCCGGTCCCGAGGTGGCCGAGCGAGGAGCTCGACACTCCAAAGTGGCGACACAGCACGGCCGCTACGGAGAGGTGAAGTCCTCAGTTTAACCGGGGTGACAGAGCAGGTGAACATATTAGACGTCAGCTTGATAAAGAGACGGCGCACGGATGGCGACACTAGGCAGCGAGCCATGGTGACATAATTTGATCGACGGAGGCGGGACGACGGCCTCGGTGCGCCGAGGTGTTAGCACGGTCCGGCCTAAATAGATTACCTGCACACAAAAAGTAGTGCAAGGCAAGTAATAATAATTGAAAAATCCTTCGCATATTTAATTCATGCAAAGTTTATGTAAATAACAAAACAAATATGGCATCCATGCCAAGTAAGATCGATAGCACGGGGACGTAGACACGGCTCGAAGGTCATCATCTAAAGCGAAAATTAAATTATGAATCGCCAGCACCATTAACTTGTACTGGTAGAAGCTGCAAAACCAATCATTAGTACTAGTATATATGATTTACGTTGGAAGCGCCCATTGTACTGTTGTACTAGTACCAATCGTGCTAGCATTTGGATGATCTCTTGTGACTTGAGCATCTCCGGCGCCTGCTGCCACAAAAAGACACTGTATGCTTTAACGGGAACTGATGCCCCGACCATCAACAGCCTTGCTACATAAAAAAGAATGTAAAAAAAGAAAAGGAGAGAATCTCCTTGATGTGCTCCAACGAGCGATGGTGTGATCGACCCCTATACACTGTTCGGCACTGTCTCCTCAGCTTGGCCGACGTGATGGATCAGGTTGGCACGGTATACGTCAGCTTGAAGAATTGATGACATGGCAATGCCGGCATAGGGCGGCTTGCCGAGCTGGCGAAGCAGTTTCATCCACACTAGCGGGACGACAACATGGACCCGCCGAGGTAGCGGTGTGGCCCGACGAAGTCGATTACCTGTGCACATAAAAGAGTGGAAGCCAGAGATTTTTTTTGAAGAAAAAAATGCATAGTTAAGTTATGCGAAGTGAATAATCCAGTAAATATGGCATGAATGTCAAGGTCGGCTTAATGGCGCGACGGTGTAATGGCACGGCGATGTCGACACAGGTCAGCCGACCTAGGTCACGATGAGAGGTTGGCTAGACCGACAGCACGCACAAGCGTTGATACATCTCCAATGTATCTATAATTTTTGATTACTCCATGCTGTATTATCTACTGTTTTGGACTATATTGGGATTTATTTTCCACTTTTATATTACTTTTGGGACTAACCTATTAACCGGAGGCCCAGCCTAGAATTGCTGTTTTTTGCCTATTTCAATGTTTCGAAGAAACGGAATATCAAACGGAGTCCAAACGGAATAAAACCTTCGGGAACGTGATTTTCTCACCGAACGTGATCCAGGAGACTTGGACCCTATGCCAAGGAACAAAAGAGGCGGTCACGAGGGTGCGGGGCGCTCCCCTAGGGTGCACCCCCTGCCTCGTGGGCCCCTCGGAGCTCCACCGACGTACTCCTTCCTCCTATATATATCTACGTACCCCCAAACGATTAGAGCAGGAACCAAAAACCTAATTCCACCGCCGCAACTTTCTGTATCCACGAGATCCCATCTTGGGGCCTATTCCGGAGCTCCGCCGGAAGAGGGTCGTCATCACGGAGGGCTTCTACATCATCCTAGCCCCTCCGATGAAGTGTGAGTAGTTTATCTCAGACCTTCGGGTCCATAGTTAGTAGCTAGATGGCTTCTTCTCTCTCTTTGAATCTCAATACAAAGTTCTCCCCCTCTCTTGTGGACATCTATTCGATGTAATCTTCTTTTTGCGGTGTGTTTGTTGAGACCGATGAATTGTGGGTTTATGATCAAGTCTATCTATGAATAATATTTGAATCTTCTCTGAACTCTTTTATGTATGATTTGTTATCTTTGCAAGTCTCTTCAAATTATCCGTTTGGTTTGGCCGACTAGATTGGTAGTTCTTGCCATGGGAGAAGTGCTTAGCTTTGGGTTTGATATTGCGGTGTCCTTTCCCAGTGACAGAAGGGGCAAAAATGCACGTATTGGATCGTTGCCATCGAGGATGACAAGATGGGGTTTATTTCATATTGCATGAATTTATCTCTCTACATCATGTCATCTTGCTTAAGGCGTTACTCTGTTTTTAACTTAATACTCTAGATTCATGATGGATAGCGGTCGATGAGTGGAGTAATAGTAGTAGATGCAGAATCGTTTCGGTCTACTTGTCACGGACGTGATGCCTATATACATGATCATGACTAGATATTCTCATAACTATGCTAAATTCTGTCAATTGCTCAACAGTAATTTGTTCACCCACCATAGAATACTTATGCTCTTGAGAGAAGCCACTAGTGAAACCTATGGCCCCCGGGTCTATTCTCATCATATCAATCTCCATCACTTTAATCTTGCTTTGCTTTTTTACTTTGCCTTTACTTTTACTTTGCATCTTTATATCAAAAATATTATATCTACCAGATCTCACTCTTGTAAGTGACCGTGAAGGGATTGACAACCCCTAATCGCGTTGGTTGCGAGTAGCTATCGTTTTGTGCAGGTACGAGGGACTTGAGCGTGGCCTCCTACTGGATTGATACCTTAGTTCTGAAAAACTGAGGGAAATAATTACGCTACTCTGCTGCATCATCCCTTCCTCTTCGGGGAAAACCAACGCAAGCTCAAGGCATAGAAAGAAGGATTTTTGGCGCCGTTGCCGGGGAGTCTACGCAAAAAGTCAACATACCAAGTACCCATCACAATCCCTATCTCTCGCATTACATTATTTGCCATTTGCCTCTCGTTTTCCTCTCCCCCACTTCACCTTTGCCGTTTTATTCGCCCTCTCTCTCTATCCTCCCTCTCTTTCTCTGTTTGCCTCTTTTCCCTCGTCATGTCAGAACCAAAAAGAGTTGGGGGTTCTCTCCCAAGTTCTAGTTCTTTAGACAATCCTGCTATCTTATCTAAACTCATGAATCGGAATGCTATAGAACAACTTGCCGGAGTTATCAATGAGAACCTTACTAATTTTGATGAAGATGGTTCTGGAATTTTTCGCTATTTACTTGATGAACCCTTGAAAGATGCTTGGGATAGGCTGTTAAGGATTAGGACTAGCTATGTACCCCAATATCAAATTGAGGTTTACTTAAAAAGCTTTTATGTTGGGCTACCCGCTTCGTTCAAACAAGTTTTAGATTCTATTTTCGAGGGGGGTTTTCTTGAAGTGGACCCCATAGATACCTATGAGAGGATGAAAACTATATTTGGGCACCCCATTAATGAGAAAACTGAAATCACATCTCTCTTGCTTTCTTACCAAAACGAATCTATTAAAGAGATAAAGGCTAGCTTAGATACAAACTTCCGTAACATACTTAATCTTTCTTCTACCATTAATGGCCATGTGCTTTATACAAATAGAAAGATTAATTCTATAGATAGCAAGCTTTCTCTTTCCTTTTCTAATACCAAAGATGGCAATACCTAGATCTATCCTCGCTTTTATGCCTAGCTAGGGGCGTTAAACGATAGCGCTTGATGGGAGGCAACCCAATTTTTTTTTATTCCTTGCTTTTTGCTCCTGTTGAGTAATAAATAAATTATCTAGCCTCTGTTTTGTTTGTGTTTTTTGTGTTTAATTAGTGTTTGTGCCAAGTAGAACCGTTGGGAAGACTTGGGGAAAGTCTTGTTGAACTTGCTGTAAAAAACAGAAACTTTAGCGCTCACGAGAACTGCTGTCATTTTTATTTCCAGATTGATATTTAGTTAATTCTTTCTGAATATGACTAATACGTAAATTCCTAACGTCCAGAAATTTATTTTAGAATTTTTGGCGTTCAGATCTTGCGCTAGCTACAGATTACTACAGACTGTTCTATTTTTGACAGATTCTGTTTTTTCGTGTGTTGTTTGCTTATTTTGATGAATCTATGGCTAGTAAAATAGTTTATAATCCATAGAGAAGTTGGAATAAAGTAGGTTTAACACCAATATAAATAAATAATGAGTTCATTACAGTACCTTGAAGTGGTCTTTTGTTTTTTCTTTCGCTAACGGAGCTCACGAGTTTTCTGCCTTAAGTTTTGCGTTGTGAAGTTTTCAAGTTTTGGGTAAGGATTTGATGGATTATGGAACAAGGAGTGGCAAGATCCTAAGCTTGGGGATTCCCATGGAACCCCCAAGATAATCTAAGGACACCTAAAAGCCAAAGCTTGGGGATGCCCAGAAGGCATCCCCTCTTTCGTCTACTTCTATCTGTAACTTTACTTGGAGCTATATTTTTATTCACCAACATGATATGTGTTTTGCTTGGAGCGTATTGTATTATTTGTGTCTTTATTGTTAGTGTGCCACAATCATCCTTGCTGTACACACCTTTTGAGAGAGCCATATATGAATTAGAATTTTCTATAATACTCTATGTGCTTCACTTGTATCTTTTGAGCTAAGTAGTTTTGCTCTATGTGCTTCACTTATATCTTTTGAGCTAAGTAGTTTTTCTCTATATGCTTCACTTATATCTTTTGAGCTAAGTAGTTTTGCTCTACGTTCTTCACTTATATCTTTTGAGCTATGTAATTTTGCTCTATATGCTTCACTTAGATCTTTTAGAGCACGGTGGTGGATTTGTTTTAAAGAAACTATTGATCTCCCATGCTTCACTTAAATTAATTTGAGAGTCTCTAAATAGCATGGTAATTTGCTTAATAATAATATGCTTGGTATTCAAGATTTGTGAAACTTTCTTTTGAGTGTGTTGAATACTAAGAAAAGATTGAAGCATGATAATTGTTTTGAGATATGGAAGTGATAATATTAAAGTCATGCTAGTTGAGTTGTTGTGAATTTAAAGAATACTTGTGTTAAAGTTTGTGATTCCCGTAGCATGCACGTATGGTGAACCATTATGTGATGAAGTCGGAGCATGATTTATTTATTTATTGTTTTCCTTATGAGTGGTGGTCGGGGATGAGCGATGGTCTTTTCCTACCAATCTATCCCCCTAGGAGCATGCGCGTAATACTTTGCTTTGATAACTTCTAGATTTTTGCAATAAGTATATGAGTTCTTTATGACTAATGTTGAGTCCATGGATTATACGCACTCTCACCCTTCCACCTTTGCTAGCCCCTCTAATACCGTGCACCTTTTGCCGGTATCATACACCCACCATATACCTTCCTCAAAACAGCCACCATACCTACCTATTATGGCATTTCCATAGCCATTCCGAGATATATTGCCATGCAACTTTCCACCGTTCTATTTATTATGACACACTCCATCATTGTCATATTGCTAGCATGATCATGTATTTGACATTGTATTTGTGGCAAAGCCACCGTTCATAATTCTTTCATACATGTCACTCTTGATTCCTTGCATATCCCGGTACATCGCCGGAGGCATTCATATAGAGTCATATTTTGTTCTAAGTACCGAGTTGTAATTGTTGAGTTGTAAGAAAAATAAAAGTGTGATGATCATCATTATTAGAGCATTGTCCCAGTGAGGAAAGAATGATGGAGACTATGATTCCCCCACAAGTCGCGATGAGACTCCGGACGAAAAAAAGAGAGGCCAAAGAAGCCCAAAAAAAAGAGAAAGGCCATAAAAAAAAGAGAAAAGGCCCAAATAAAAAAATGAGAGAAAAAGACAGAAGGGACAATGTTACTATCCTTTTACCACACTTGTGCTTCAAAGTAGCACCATGATCTTCATAGTAGAGAGTCTCTCATGTTATCACTTTCATATACTAGTGGGAATCTTTCATTATAGAACTTGGCTTGTATATTCCAATGATGGGCTTCCTCAAATTGCCCTAGGTCTTTATGAGCAAGCAAGTTGGATGCACACCCACTTAGTTTCTTTTTGAGCTTTCATATACTTATAGCTCTAGTGCATCCGTTGCATGGCAGTCCCTACTCACTCACATTGATATCTATTGATGGGCATCTCCATAGCTCGTTGATACGCCTAGTTGATGTGAGACTATCTTCTCCCTTTTTTTCTTCTCCACAACCACCATTCTATTCCGCCTATAGTGCTATATCCATGGCTCATGCTCATGTATTGCGTGAGGATTGAAAAAGTTTTGAAAAAGTTAGAGTATGAAACAATTGCTTGGCTTGTCATCGGGGTTGTGCATGATTTAAATATTTTGTGTGGTGAAGATAGAGCATAGCCAGACTATATGATTTTTTAGGGATAACTTTCTTTGGCCATGTTATTTGAGAAGACATAATTGCTTTGTTAGTATGCTTGAAGTATTATTATTTTTTATGTCAATATAAACTTTTGTCTTGAATCTTTCTAATCTGAATATTCATATCACTATTAAGAAGATTTGCATTGAAATTATGCCAAGTAGCACTCCGCATCAAAAATTCTCATTTTATCATTTACCTACTCAAGGACGAGCAAGAATTAAGTTTGGGGATGCCTGATACGTCTCCAATGTATCTATAATTTTTGATTGCTCCATGCTATATTATCTACTGTTTTGGACTATATTGGGCTTTATTTTCCACTTTTATATTACTTTTGGTACTAACCTATTAACCGGAGGCCCAACCCAGAATTGTTGTTTTTTGCCTATTTCAGTGTTTCGAGAAAGGGAATATCAAACGGAGTCCAAGCGGAATAAAACCTTCGGGAGCGTGATTTTCTCACCAAACGTGATCGAGGAGACTTGGACCCTACGCCAAGGAACAAAAGAGGCGGTGACGAGGGTGGGGGGCGCCCCCTAGGGCACGCCGCCTGCCTCGTGGGCCCCTCGGAGCTCCACCGACATACTCCTTCCTCCTATATATACCTACATACCCCCAAACGATCAGAACAGGAGCCAAAAACCTAATTCCACCACCGCAACTTTCTTTATCCACGTGATCCCATCTTGGGGCCTGTTCCGGAGCTCCGCCGGAAGAGGGCCGTCATCACGGAGGGCTTCTACATCATCCTAGCCCCTCTGATGAAGTGTGAGTAGTTTACCTTAGACCTTCGGGTCCATAGTTAGTAGCTAGATGGCTTCTTCTCTCTCTTTGAATCTCAATACAGAGTTCTCCCCCTCTCTTGTGGAGATCTATTCGATGTAATCTTCTATTTCCGGTGTGTTTGCTGAGACCGATGAATTGTGGGTTTATGATCAATTCTATCTATGAATAATTTTTGAATCTTCTCTGAATTATTTTATGTATGATTGGTTATCTTTGCAAGTATCTTAGAATTATCCGTTTGGTTTGGCCGACTAGAATGGTAGTTCTTGCCATGGGAGAAGTGCTTAGCTTTGGGTTCAATCTTGCGGTGTCCTTTCCAAGTGACAGAAGGGGCAGCAAGGCACGTATTGCATCGTTGCCATCGAGGATAACAAGATGGGGTTTATTTCATATTGCATGAATTTATCTCTCTACATCATGTCATCTTGCTTAAGGTGTTACTCTATTTTTAACTTAATACTCTAGATGCATGCTGGATAGTGGTCGATAAGTGGAGTAATAGTAGTAGATGCAGAATCGTTTCGGTCTACTTGTCACGGACGTGAGGCCTATATACATGATCATGCCTAGATATTCTCATAACTATGCTAAATTCTGTCAATTGCTCAACAGTAATTTGTTCACCCACCATAGAATATTTATGCTCTTGAGAGAAGCCACTAGTGAAACCTATGGCCCCCGGGTCTATTCTCATCATATCAATCTCCATCACTTTAATCTTGCTTTGCTTTTAATTTGCCTTTACTTTTACTTTGCATCTTTATATCAAAAATACCAACAAAATTATATCTATCAGATCTCACTCTCGTAAGTGACCGTGAAGGGATTGACAACCCCTAATCGGGTTGGTTGCGATTAGCCATCGTTTTGTGCAGGTACGAGGGACTTGAGCGTGGCCAACTGGATTGATACCTTGGATCTCAAAAACTGAGGGAAATACTTATGCTACTCTGCTGCATCATCCCTTCCTCTTCGGGGAAAACCAACGCAAGCTCAAGACGTAGCAAGCGTCAGTAGAATATCTCGGCAAAAATAGTGTGGTACAAACCAAAAGAAAATATTCTACATATAATGAATTACGTGCTAAACAAAGAGTTTCGGAAAAATAAAACATGTTCGACAATAGCGACCGCAGCAGATGGAAGTAAAAAGAAAGAAGAACTGATCCGTACTTTGACTAATTCCAGTAATGAGACTGCTTCGATCTTTACACTAGGATTCACCAAAGTGTCAATAGTAGTACTAGTTGGATTACTAGTATTCGCCAGCTAGATTTAGAAGATCATGCTGCAAAACAAAACATGGAGTTGTATACAACTTTTGGTCCACGGACTTCACACCAAAAGGTTGGATTGGGCCGGCCAATGGAGCTGAATTAATAAAGGAAACAAATCTACTGTGATGCTACCTGCTAGCCTATGGGATTACTGTGCTGCAAAACTAGTAGGCAATATATGTTAGTAGTACTCTATATGTCTATGCACTTTTTAGAAAAAGTAGCAGAGGACCAGCGGTTGAGAATGAGATGAATTAGAAAAAGGAAGGAAAAAATAATTCCCCTGATGCGTGCTCTTCGTTGGTGAACTCTATCCAAACCATGTGCACTGTTCGATGTCTTCTCATCTGGATTGCCGCTGGCCAGACTGTGTTCTTTTTTAGCTTTCGCATTAACCCATGCAATGAACGTGCAACTCCAGGATGTTGCTATCTACTCGCTTCTTCTCGAATTTCCACGGCGCACGGGGTAGCGCGTCTCCGTGATTTGATTGTGCTTCTAGCAGCAAACTCTGGATCCAAGTATTGAAATCTTCTTGATTGCGATCTGGCTGTAGATCAAATAGCATGAAGTAGCAGCCATACTTTTGTAGGATAGACAGTTTAAGTGGAACAGATCTAAATGAAAAAATAGCACCTGATCATCCATTAATCCGTGACGATCACCCAGCAGGCTCTCAATGAAAGCACCAATGTCGGTTCTATATCCGGCATATCTCATAGTAGGGGTCCTCAGCTAGGCGTCTTGGAGAGATGGTAACATGGACACGGGATTTTACCCAGGTTCGGGCCCTCTTGATGGAGGTAAAACTCTACGTCCTACTTTTGATTGTATTCATATGGGGTGTAGTACAGAGTACATGTATCTACCACGAGATTGATCTAATGAATATATCCTTGTCCATTGACTAGCCTGGCCTCGGTTTATATATGCATCGTAGGCCTAGGGTTTAGAGGAGTCCTTGTCTTGTGCGCCAAGTCTTCTGGAATCCTCCTTGTACGCGGCATGGGTTGCCCGAAGTGGCCCATGAGTGAACCTCCATGGGGGTCCTCGACCCGATACACCTGTTCAGGAGACGACGTGCTGAGTACCCCCTAGTCTAGGACACTGTCAAAAAGCGAGGGCGAGGAGAATATCGGGGAGTTCCCGGTTACGGTGGTTGGTCAGGGGCCGAGCGATGCACGTTTCTCTCGTACGTACGCGCGTGTGTGCGAGGCATTGCATTCTAACTGAACCCGAGCGAGGCGTTGGGCTCTAACTAAACCCGAGCGATTGCACTGCAGGCTATGCATTACTGAACCCGAGCGATCGATCGATGGCTGTTAACTGAACCCGATCGAGCGATTCCTTCACTAATGTTGCTAACTGAAGCCGATCGATGCTGCCTCTGGGTGAACATTGAGCATTGGTTGGAGGTTTGGATCAACAGTTGCCAGTGGGGTTGGATGAACTGGAACCCGTGGTAGTAGAGGCCGTTGCCGCTGGATGAATAGTACCCCGATCGATCGAGCCGGTGGATGAACAGGATCCCGTGGAGGGCTGGATGAACAGAACCCCGTGGAGGGCTGGTTGAACAGTAGCCGGTGGAGGGCTGGATGAACAGTATCCTATGGAGGGGTGGTTGAACAGGACCCCGTGGAGAGGGCTGGTTCAACAGTAGCCGGTGGAGGCTGCATGAACAGGAGCCCATGGATGAACAGTCGCAGGTGGAGGCTGGAGGAGGTCGACGGTGGATGAACAGTACCCCGTGCAGGCTGCAGGAGGTCGACGGTGGAGATGAACAGTATCTCGTGGAGTCCTGTTTTGTGGTACGCCACACCCCTCCCGATGAACAGGACCCCCGTTTCAACCGTAACGCTCCAACACAAGTCGGTTTCCTCTATTTTGAAGTACGCCACACCTCTCCCGGTCAACAGGACCTCGTTTCAACCGTAGGAGGTCCAACAGAAGTCTGTTTCCTTCATTTTGCGGTATGCCAGACCACCCCTGATGAAAATGATCCCTTTTCAACCGTGCCCCGTCGAACACAAGGCCGTTTCCTCCGTTCTGCGGTATGCTAAGACGGTAGGCTCCCGATGAACACGATGGTGCATTCTGTTCCGACCCAGCCGGTTGGCTCCACATGAACACGACGACGACGCAGTTCCTCCGTTCCGACCAGGCCAAATACACGAGCCCTGGCCATACGTATGTGTGAGTAGGCGTTTGAGACACCGCCGATATGTACGTACGTGGACGTATTTATTTTCTTGCACCCTGGCCGATGTATGTACGTGTACATGCTACATGCACACCTCTACTACGACACGTGCGTGCCTCTACATCGACCATTATGTATGTACACGTTCGTGACCAGAATGACAATGCTATGTACGCTTCGACCAGGTGGGTCCCGACTATCAGGCACTTCCTTGTGTGCGAAGATGTAGCTTGTGGGTCCTAGTTGTAAGGGGGGAACGTTTTTTTGCGAAATACGATGGCCCGTCCGGTGGGTCCCTACTGTTAGGTGGAGGAATAATTAGTTTGCGTGTAATTATGAGGCACTTTCTTGCTGCGACCGTGGACCAAGCTGTCAGCCTCTCCACATACAGTACTCTTCCGATGGAAGTCGTTCCTTGACCATGTTGACCACGCCTCGCCGAGAGCACCACGGCGGTGGACGACGGAGAGGCCTAGGAAGGGGACGACGCAGAGTTGGGGAAGACTCGGCAGTGGAAGCCCATGCGGAGAGGAGTATGAGGGTTCACTAGTTCGGCTGCGGTATGAGGCTGCCGTCGCCGCAAAATAACAGGGGGGTGTGGGTGAGTAGAGGCGGATGGCCTGGCCAGTGGTCGGAGTAGTAGAGGGCGGTGAGGCCTCCGCGGCATCACAGCCCGCCATGGGAGGCAGGAGCACGCGGCACGACCGACGCTGGTTTGTGTGGCTGGAGCAAGAAGACCATAGGTTGAAGAAGCACTATGAATGTTGGATGGACATCGTACGGTCACTAGAGCTAGAATCGTTCATATTGACTAAGTTGACAAAGGCCTCCGTCCCCGTCAACTTACTAGGCCCACAAGTCAGCCTCCCACGCGGGGGTATTCATTTTTTTGTCCGTAATAAGGAGGCACTTCCTTGCGTGCGAAGATATAGCTGGTGGGTCCGAGCTGTCAGCGGGGGGAACGTTTTTTTCGCGAAATACAGAGGCCCTTCCGGTGGGTCCTGTATGTCAGGTGGAGGAATCATTATTTTGCACGTAATAAGGAGGCATTTCCTTGCGTGCGGCCGTGGACCCAGATGTCAGCCTCTCCAGATACAGTCCACTTCCGATAGATGTCGTTCATTGACCACGTTGACCACACCGTGCCGACAGCACCAGGGCGGTGGACGACGGCGAGGCCTACGAAGGGAACGACACGGAGCCGGGGAAGACACGACAGTGGCTGCCCACGCGGTGGGGAGTACGAGGGTTGACTGGTTCGGCTGTCGTCGCCGGAAAATAACAGGAGGTGTGGGTGAGTAGAGGGATAGACAGGCCAGTGATGCGAGTATGGTGGGCCGTGAGGCCTGCTCGGCAGCACAGCCGGCCATAGGAGGAAGGAGCGGGTGGTTCCGCGAACGCTGGTTTGGGTGGCTGGAGCAGGAAGGTCAGAGAGTGAAGAAGAACGATTGTCGTTAGATTGACATCTAACGGTCTAACGCTGGTAGAGTCGATTGTTGACTAAGTTTCTTTTTTTGAGAAACCTTGTGTATGCATGAACTTAGTATAATTGCAGACAACTTCAAGCCCATTTGCTAAATTTTTATAATTTGCAGCCCATTTGCTAATTCTTAAGTAATTTATTATAGCACATTTTCTGCCTAGGACCACGGTCAAAAAGTTCAACCTTATTTTGCATATTTCGGTGGAGTCCGAACTATTGTAATCATGAAATGATAAGCATTTTTTAAGAACTTATTGATTTGCCAAAAAATCATTTTGTTTTTGTAAGAAAATAAGACGTGGGATAATTGAGTTGGTTTAAGGGAAAACCAGTGGTAAAAAAACCAGCGCTGGGAGGGAAAACAACAACAAAAATAAGGATGTAAATATGAAAAGGGAACTTTATGTATTTTCAATATAATGATACGTGTATATGAACTAGTAAAACTATAGGTAGAGATTAGAGAACGGATGTAGGACATGGCGTTTCAAGAGGAAAATAGAAGTGGGCTATGTGTTTGATTCAGTAAAAAACTGCCTGCAGATGTTGTAAGACAAAATATAACTAACGCTGGCGGGCCAGAGGCCAGTAGATACCTGCTGGATCTTTGTGCCCCGTTGTCATTATGGGCTGGGCCTATTAAAAACAAAACCAAGCATGGGCAGTCTATAGCCCAGTTGAAACTTGGTCAACCTGAAAAAACAATATACCTGCTCAACAAACGAGAGAATTCTGCAAGTACAGACTGATAACTGGGATGCAGCAGGTATATTGTTTTTTCATCATGATAATAAGTGCATGCACTTGTTTCAAAAAAATTGAAGAACTGGGAATTCAAACAGCAGTTGCTTATGCTACCCATCAAATAAAAATCAGGTGCCTGAAAATTCGTTTCGAAACAAATGATTCAGCTTTATATCCACGTTGACCCTCGGCATGATAATTGTTGGAAGCAAATGCCAAGTTCATGCCGAAAGATCATTAACAACAATACCAACTTGCGGACCACAAGGTAGTACAAGTACCAATACCAAACTAACTTATAATCTTTTAGTCCTGGCCCTAGTGTTCGTGTGGTAGAAAATCTTGCAGAGGACCAGCTCCCGCCCCTTCTTTTGCTCCGGGTCCCCGAGTTAGTACTGCTGCATCACCCAGTTGGTCCTCTGCTGGTCGAAGTTCTTGTTGGTGTGCAGCAGCAGAACCTTTTTGCTGCTCGTCTGCCGGCTGTTGACCACCACTGGCAGGGTATTGTCAGTCTTGTGCCACATCCGATGCATGCCGCACTCCGACTGTATCTTGCGACGCATCCACGTGCCCCTTTTGAACACCCTAGAATTGCGCTCGAAGAAATGCTTGCTTAGGCCACTCGGTGTGATACCTACAGTATTGTCGAATACAGGTTTTTGTGTACGTGGTTGGCATTTTCATAACATCTTTGGCATGTTGCAATCAGTTGTTTCACTTTTTATTAACTGTCAAATTGTAATTGCTTCACTAGGTCTGCGTCTAAAAAGAGAAATAGAGCTATAAACAAAGGAATATGTTTGTGCAAGTAGACGGCCGATCGGTGTCTTACCTGGAAGTTTCTTAGGATGGGTGTAGCATATGCCGTGCTCGCTGTCGATGGTTGGTATGAACAAATCGATGAGAGGGTGAGATCTCGTGCTGTCAGCTGTCACTTTGGCCTCAAGGTGCTTGATCAGCTCCTGATCTGTGGGATCGAACTTGAAGCCAGCCGGCAGCACCGGCCAATCCTTCTTGGACTTGCATCGGTTAATTCCAGTTATATGGTACTCAATGTATGATCAATCGACTGTTTTAAGTGAATGATGAAAGATTTCAACAGATAAGTGGTACTCCCAATATGAAGTCCACGATAGCCGAAGACGCCGCCGGGATTCTTGTGTCACCTCACATGCAGCGTGTTGTCACGTCAATTCAATGTGTGGACATGATGAATAATTTGACCGACATATACTAGTACTACTACTGTACTACTTACTAGTCGGGTTTAGTGTCACATTTTAACCATAGGTTTAACTAACAAAATGTCCATGCATGTCACCGAAAATTATTCCATTGGAAACTATGTTCAAATACGAATAAAATGATATAATTTTTTGTGACATGCATTAACATTTAGTTAGTGAAATTTATGGTCAAAATTTGACACAAATTACGAAGGGGACCAGTAAACCAGGAGGGAATAGTAGTACGAGTAGCGCAATATATGCTATGAAGGACTAGTACAAATTTGTAAATGGGGTAAGAAGTTACAAGGCTATGCGATAGACTTTGTAGGCTACATGAGTAATACAAAATATAATTCCCATTGGACAACACTTTCACCAACAAGTACACATTTGAAGCCTAACTGATTTATATATATATATATATATTCTACACAACATCTCCATCATCATTATCAGTAACATCCTATGGAGGTGAGTTAGGATGCACTTGATCCTAGAAAGGTATCTATCCTTCTAATCAGAGGAGTGCTTGAAACTAACAACAGTACATAATATCCAACAAAAGAGGGTCATGCTATATCAGCAGGACACATGGCTCAGTCTAGATATCAGTATGAATCTAGTTGTGCATATTTGCTATTGGCATGAACCACATCGCCGCATGTCCGGTTTGCAAAAGCCATCCATCGCATGGAAGCTTTATGCCTTTCACACACTGAAGATTATCTGGCAACAAGTTGTGTTGACGAATCTCTGCATATGGTGATTCATGAAACCCATGGTTTGATGTGAAAACATAGTTCCCCCTGGCGAATGGAAGTTGCATAGCACGGTAATCATCGCCAGTGATATGATCGATGATTGGTTGGATGATCGGATAATTGAGCCCGAGGAACATGGAGTGGTTGCCGAGGATGTAAACCCGCTTCCAGTTGAATACGCCTGGCCCAACGGAGCTGGGATCGTTATCGAACACGAAGCAGCCATAGCCATCAATGTCACAAACGCCCATGCATTGTACTGCATGTGGTTTGATGAAATGGTTTGGTCAATTTGGTACGTGGAAATGAGCATCAAATGACCGCAGTCAGCTGAACGAGCGATAAACCAGCACCCATCGGCTGGTATGATTCTAGGTCCTGGAATCATGAAGGCCGACGCATTTGCGTCTCCTGCAACAATTCAAATTGGAGACCAAAAGGACAAAAATAAACAATCATGTTTAGAGTATGTGTGGAATTAATATTATTATAACAGTAACACATATCATAGACAGAGAATTGCAATGCCGTGGTCATAATCATACCCCAAGTTAAAAAAATGAGCCAATGGCTTTCATATTCTAGCAATATATCATGGTTCAAAAATCATGTAACAATGAGAGGAAAACATATATGACAGGGCCTACTCATATTCTATCATAGCACTTACTACAGTTATCATATCAACTCTAAGCAATAACATGTGTTGTTATAAAAATCATGGAAATGATAGTAACATATAGCAATCATGAGGTTATTCTCATAATATCTATTCTAACAATCATTATATGCCAATTGTTCTCATATCAACTCTAACAATAACATGTGTGGTCATAAAAATCTAGGAAATGAGAGGAACATATAGCAATGATGTGGTTATAGACATACTATATATTCTAAATTTGTAACAATGAATAGGCAGTCCTATTCTTAGGGTAAAGATGAGATGATACAGAACAATTACATGATGATAGATTCCACCAGTATAGGCAGCCAATCTCTGCATCAACCGCATAAACGATGCCATCGTGCACTATAGCATCAGACATAAATATTGGGTGAAGATGATCGATGATGAGCCATAACCATGTATGGCGACTTGATTCTAGATAGACTAATCCCATGTTGAACATGGCAATGAGCTTGTAATCCATGTAGTCTAGTGATAGTGTGGGCACTTCGCAGATTGCAACCTTCAGCAAACAGAGGTCGAGCCAAAAGCTCGACGCATCTCGTGCGTAGTAGGCAGGAGTATCCGACGGATCACGAGGCTCGATGGCGGCGGTATCCAACATTGGAAGGGTGATCTCTCGCTGGGTGTAGATATCCATGAGACGCCACGGACTACCGGATTGATGGATGAGGACGATCCAGTTGGCCTTCATGCCCGCCCAGTAGTGGCCGCACATGAAGGACGGGTGTACGGGTAGTGGTAGCTTGTCGAGGGGCACCACGGCAACCTCCGTAGGATCGTCAAGTCGGTGTCTGGGCCCCCTGCGAGGATTGGGCATCAGCAAGCAGGGTGTCTTGAAAAGAGCCAGCCAGTTGCAGACAAGTAGACGGTACAAAGACACCGAGCATGCGGCCAGACTAACGGTGCTGAGGAGGTCCATACGATTACAGATCTGCTCTAAGAGAAAATCAGGGAGGGAATTCCAATCACGGCTTTGCGTGTCAGTCGGTTCTGCCATAGGGTTTCGGGTGCCTGCGAGCTAGCGGGGAAGTGGATTTGGGCGGGAGAGCAAAGAAAATTGCGTGTGTGGCCGAGCAGTGAGCGGGTGGATATGGTACACGCGAGCTACAGAGGAAGATGGTGCGGGCGAGAGAGCAATGAGCGGGGGGAAATGGTGTGCGGCCGACGATGTGGAAGAGAGGAGGAAGAAGAAGAGAGCAGGAAGAAGAAGAGAGGAGGAAGAAGAGTGAAAGACGGGGAAGAAAGTGCATTAAATCTCAATTCTACTGGTACTACTACTAGGATATATCACCCTTCGGAGTGTAAATAGTTACGCCGATGACATGTGGGTCTACCTCAAGAGGGCCCATATGTCAGTTAATGGAGGAGAGAGGTGCGTAGTCGTATTTGCACAAGTGTGCTCCACTGGCAAACATGATGGCAGTACCGGGTAAGGCTGATTTAGTAACACGAACACGCTGATTCAGCTTTTTAATCAAGTGTCTCATCTGCTGTAGCGTGTATTGTCACTTCACTGTGAAGACTAGTTGAATAGTTCTCTCTGACCGAGATGGGGAATAATGGATCGCAAAGATTTCCTATCTACAGTATACATATGCCTGTACGCTCGGCCCACTCCCAATGCTCCGCCTTGTACAAGTGCTAAGGCTGCCATGTAGGCAAAAAGTCTGATGTGGCAAGGTAATTAAGAGGAAAGATGGTGACCCCAGTACTAAGCGCAATAACCTAGACAAAAGACTTAAATGGAATAATCCCACCAATGCATTAAGAACTTTAGTTACAAAATCATTAAATAAAGGATGCTTAGCACCAACAAGTTAAGCACCTATACATGAAAGCATTGGGAGCTTTAGTTGCTAAAGTTTTTACTGTGCTTAGTACCCCATGTAAACATCGATTTATCCTGTCCAACAAGATGAAACATTTTCCAAGGCACCCGGCACCAATAAATGTAGGAGTGCTAGTACTACCTCCTTTCCGGTTTATAGGGCTCAATTCAAAAATGTCATCAACCGAGATAGATGATGAGTGGTGGAATATTTTTTTTAGTTTGCAAAAACACTCAATTAATGCACTCGTTTTCCACAAAAAATTATGTTTACCAATGCATTAATTTTGTGTCAAACTTTGACCATCTACTCCCTCCATCCAGGTGAGTCATCTTTGGTTATGCACCATGACCAAGGAGGGAAAAACAAGAGAACTTAATGTTTATTTGCTACTCCCTCCATTCCTAAATATTATCTTATTAGACATTCAAGTGGAATAAAACATACGGATGTATGTAGACATATTTTAGAGTGTACACTCACTCATTTTTCTCCGTACGTAATCACTTGTTGAAATCTCTAGAGAGACAAATACTCCGCGGGAACAGAGGGAGGCTTTTACTCCGTAGTTGGGAACAGAGGGAGTATCACAATATGGAGGGAACAGAGGAAGCTTGAAATATGAACATGCCAATGGGGTAGAGTAAAAGCCTCATGCATGCATGCAACATGCAACACTCGCACGTACACATGGACACACACAACACTCACGCACCCATGCCGCACATAGCATGCGACGCAACACATACGCTCACGCTCAAGTGCTCAACCTACTCCCTACGTCCGTGAAAGACTGTACATTTTGAGATTTACCCATTGACCAGGGCATAATTAACGCCCAAAAGTAGCAGATTTATGTGTGCATGCGACCATTGAGAGAAGAAGATTAAATGAAGGTTGTTGCATGCTGTAATTAAGGATAGACATGTAGCTATAGCTAGAGCACAAGTTGGTGCATTAGTCAATCAATGTCGATTGTAGATTAAAGGCTAAATGCATTGGAAGTGTAGATGTACACTCTTTGTTTTTTAGCCGATGTACACTCTTTGTTGGAAGACCGAGGGAGTACACGTGCATGCACTCACATACACAGCCAAGGTGGTTCGGGCGCAAGGGTTGTACTCCTGTCGCACTTGCGTAAATTTTTGTTCAACTGATTTCTTTGCTCTGCTAACTGACAGGTGGATCCAGAAACTAGGTGACAATTTAACCAGTCAACAAAGTGTCACGTCGACTCTGTGGCCTGTAAGTAGGGTGCAGTACAGTGCTCTACGACGAGCTAGTGATCGTATAAACACTGCAAAACTATATATAGTGACCGTAAAGAGCGTATTGTTACATATGTTGAACGCGAGTGTATTTTTCTCATTTCAAATTAAGCCATATTTAACCGGAAAGGACTAGTACTTGTACTGCTTTGATGTGTCCCGTCAACTCGCTGAACAAGGAGATGCTTGCTTACAACGCCTCTCCCTCGCCCACGCGTGCGGTGGCTCGCAGGACGAGAAGAGCGTTTTGACTACAGCGCTCTCTTCCTCTCCCTCTCACTCGCCCTCGCCCTCGCAGTGGACGTGCAGCAGTTCAATCTATGTTAGATTGCCAGATGTATATTGTACTGTAGTATCATCATTGTTGGACCTTTCAAAGAGGCGAAGAGCCAAGTGCAAGGTTCACACGAGTATGAACTGTTGAACCTCCTCAAGAGGAAAAGAGCCAAGCGCAAGGTTTTATAGGAGTTGTCGTCCTAGTAGGAGTATTACAACTATAGTGAACGATGCTACTGTATGATGCTGCCACATCACCTATATCCAAAGTTGTGCCACCTTTTTTCTCGATGAGCGTGTTGGATCCCGTGCAACAGCCACACAAGTTGCACGTACACATAACACATTTACTATTAATAAATTCTAAAGGACAAATGCCAGTATGCCACACAAGTTCATCTCCAATTCATGGGATAAATTTGTGCACGACTAGTCTACATATATTCACATCACTACCGTTCACAATTTACCATACCCCACTTACACGTTATAGATGGTTTACATGTCCTCCTCCAAGTTCCAGTCCCAAGTGTTCTTCATGGATGGCATGACCCATAGCGGTGGGCAACGGGAATCATTGTCATAGCTTTCTAGTTCGGTTCCACATGATGGAGACTCATCCAAGCTGAAGCAGCATAAATCAGGGATAGCGTGTCCCAGCATGTTTTTCATCCGGCGGTGCGCACTAAAGACACAACCATGCTTCATGAACGACAGGCCTCCGGTGTCATGCACGGAAGGTTGCATCCGGTTCACAATGGGGTACCCGTCCCCAATGAAAAGCGAGTATTCTCCAAGAGTGTTCCTCGGCACCCACGTAGCTTCACGGGGGTCGAACTCGGCGTCGTTATTGTAGTACACGCGACATCTCAGATCTGGACACAGGGTTACGTAAACAGTCAAGGTCCATGCATAATAATATTGTGCGCAAATATGGCGGTTAGTAATACGGTGCAGCAAATAGTACTACTCCGTTATAGAGGAAGTAAAATAACTGGCTTATTATATATAGCCACCCTTGGCTACATGGATGAGATAGTAAGACGTGGAAAAACAAAAATGGTGGCATCTAGTGGGTTCAAGTCTTCAAGGGCCCAGCTAGCTATACGCATCCTCCAAGGTAAAAACAACTCCTACTAGTACTAGAAAGTAGTACAACAACAAAAGAGAAGGCGAGAGGGTTAAAAAATATAATACGAAATGTAAAACCTTGGTAGATGGTGAGAGTACGATCGTGGTAGATTGTGTGACCATGTTGCACATCAGTGGTACCATGGGTAACAACTGCTAAGATAGTTGATCCCAATATGCCAAAGTCAACTACAAGGTTCCAGGTTAGACCATCACGGATGCAAATGCACATCTAGGATCGGCAATCTTATTTTGATCGGGGGATGACTGGTCCCTGCAAAATTGTGGAGTACCATTAGGGATGCAAATGATGGTTTGTGCATTCCGTTTGTAATCTCCCGTACCGTAGGATGGTAACCAGATGAAACAAGTCCCCTGGCTTGTCACCGCGAAGATGCGGCCTAGATGGCGCACAATGTCTTCGAATGTGTAGGTGTACAAATCTGTCGCGGCAGACATGCGCCAGCCTCTGCCGTTACTGCCTCTTGCATTGATGGAAATCTTTATGTCGAACACCGCGATGACATAGTGATAATCGTAGCCACATCGCTTTGATGGCGGGTCTACAATTGTTATCTTCTTCAATCTCATGTAGGCATCATCATACGTATTTAAGCCCAACCTGTCCAGAAGGCCGATCCCAATGGTTGAGAAGGGGTCTACGGCAATGGCCGCACTGCTGTGGATGTCGTGCAAAATGATGGTGGTATCCGGCCGGAGGTATGCAAGCAAATCTTTGTTGGCACCGACCCAAACCTATATATAAGACGGTGGGCCGTAGAGAAATTACAGGATGGAAATGGAATAACTAAGTACTACATGATCAAACTCCATGACTGACCTGCTCATCGGACAAAATCCGACTACCTCTCAACGTCGGCAACTCTAGCGGAGTCAACGTGCAACCGTGGCCAGGGAGCGGTGGATTGTTTGAAGGATTGTCCCATAGAAGAACCTTCTCCTCAATGACGCATGGAAGACCAACAAGCATGGCCTTTTCACAAGCCTGTTTAAGCACCATCTTGAAAAAGTTGGTGCAGGAAGCACCGAGTCTTGCGGCGGTGAGGACGTCGGAGCAGTGTGCGATTTCTCCCAGAGGATCGTCGTCCAAGGTCTTGCAGCCCCGATGAGGAGGAGAACCGCCTGGGGAGTCCATGGGAGCAGCGACGAACTGCCTTCTCTTCAGGGGGAGGGGAACTAGCGAGGAGGTGATAAGAGCGTAGTAACCGCATGGCCTCGTCCCTTCCAACTGTACCTCCTCGATCGTTCCTTAGCGAAGGGGTGAGGCTATTATTTACTATGTACTCGTACTGTGGCAGTACTAGTACTACTTTCTCAACTAGTAGTGCGATGTACTATGCTTCAAGTATAGTGCAATAGTTTTGAACTCTTAATCTCAAGGCCAAGGAGCTACAGTTGGAAGTGGAGGGTAGTACTACCTGCATTGATAGCACAATGATGGTTCTAGAGAACAGTACTCCGGCCGTACTATCAATGCAGGGAAAGTACAACTACGTAGTGGGTACTCTCGGTGCTCTATTCAAGCGCGTAGCTGGCCTACTCAGCCGCTCCTCTCACGCACACACTAGCAGCCTGTTTATCAGCGACGGTTAATGCAGGGTCAGAACATTTGAGTTATTTGATACAACGAGACTAGGCTTTTCACTTCCATTTGTGTAGGTGTAATGGATCTCGTCGAACTTTGTTAGTAGTTCCTTCTTTATCAATGAGATGAGGCAAAGCTTTTGCCTCCGTTTCAAAAAAAATCACGTCAAGAGGAATTTCTTTTATAGAGTTGATAACGGGGTGAAGTCCATGCGTGCAACGCCACAAGCTATAGTGTACTACTAGTAGAGTACTAGCACTTTACATACAGAGCCATATTGCATAGCTCCCAATGCCGCGCCAGGCTTTTCCGGCTCCTCGGGCTTAATTGGGAGGCGCTAGTTTAAATATGCTACTAGCTGATGATGAAGCTTCAAGCGAGGTGTGGCTAGGGCGAGCACGCGAGCCACGAGATGATGGGAAAGAAAACCCGTTCACGTGGCTTGGCTATCCAGTGCACCCAGATTGTGGTGTGACATGTCTGTTTTACTTCAAAACTCAAACTACCCATGTACAATATTGGCTCGCAGCAATTCTACTATTTAAAAAAAGGTCTCCATGCGTTCAGCCGGGATCGAACCCACAAAACAAGGTATATACTCCCGCGACCATTAGTAGTACTCATTGGAGTACAACGCAACATACAATCGCCTTTTGTCGCTAGTAGTACATTGTTCCATACAAGAAACCACTAATAATGCCAAGAAACTACTACCACTTGCATACGTGGCAGACTTAAGATAAGACTACCTTATCAACCATTGTACATGCCCTTACCAACCAGCCCTACCAAGAAACGACTACTCTAAAAGTGCCATTATAGGCATGTTTCAACCCATCGCCCCTTAAGTCAATGCCTTCTATTGAACCGACAAGTTTGGTGTTATGACTTGTGGGACCTACATGTCAATCTGCACAAAAATCCCCGAGTGACCTCCTACCTCCGTCCCATCCACCTAGTCATCCTCGGCCATGGGATGCAGCTACCGTTGCCGGCAGAAGGCGAGGTCAAAACCTCCAGCGGTGTAGAGCCCATCTTGCGGCAGCCCGGATGCCAGCTCTATCTGGCGCTCACAGCAGCTAGCTAGCCAAGATAGCTCTGTCCAGCTGCTTGTCTGCAAGGTTTGCTAGCTAGATTGGCACGGCGGCGCGGCGGCTTGCTCGCGCGCGGGGCGCTAAGGCCAGCCATCTGGTTCAAGCGAAGGCCAGCACGGCGGCTTGCTCATTCGTGAGTCACGCTCGGGCGAGCCTGCCAACCCGTGCGGAGGCCATCGCAGCGTCTGGCCTGTCCGGCGGAGCGGCGGCCAACTCGTTCATCACTGGCGCCACCAATGAACACGCTTCAGTACTGTTTTAAGTAATGTCCTGGAAAAACAATGATTTGAGAGGGAATAACAGGATAGAAAGTTAAATGTGGGTCCCTCGTGTCAACGGTCAACCAAAATGTGTTGGTTTCATCTGCCTCGTCAGCATGGACGTGTGGGCCAACCCTGTCATAAATGAGTTTGAACGAGCCTAATCTGCACTAGGTAGTAGTTTTTGGCGCGGATTAAGAAATTTTGGGTATGTTTTTGCTATTTTTTGTACTATAGTTTCTTCCAAGGGCTGGTTGAAAGTGGTAGTTTTTTTGTTAAATACTCGACATATTGTAAGTAGGAGTGAATGTTAAGCTTTGGACGCCAATAAGCAAGGCTAGTTACATAGTGCATATGTGTACGTGATTGAAAGTAAATATCAACCATGAGTGACTAATATCTTGATGGAAAACTCGAAACTATGGAAATACTAGAATTTTTTTTGCATGGATGGAAATACTAGCAATGTTCATGTGCGTTGCAACAGATTATCATTAGAATAATACTTATTCACAAACTTGATACAAAACAATCTAATTTTGATATACATATATCACTAGAGATATATTATGTTTCAACCAGAATATATTCCTTGGGCTGTTTTGGTGAGGTGAGGGAGGGATGTGGTTGGTTTGAAGATACTAATTATGGATTTTTCTGCAAATTGGTAGAGAAGTGGGATGTTGGCGAGAAAAGGCAACAACTTACCTCATAGTCGTTAGATGTAGATCTAATGGTCAGAAATGACGGAGACACACCATCATCACCAACTTAGTCTTCTGTAGGAGTACCAGCAAGATGTGTGTGCATTGCACGGAACATCAAGATGCATTTTTTTATAGAACACTTGTTGTGATTGACCCATGCGGGAGTAATACCATGTGTAAAAACTAATGATATCTCGAGAAATAGGAGATAAGGTGAAGAGGAGTGGGGCGTGGTGGTGATTGGTGGTCGGACTGAGGGGGGGCATGGGCATGGGCGACGCCGGCAGCGGCCACCAGGCCAGTTTGTTCCAAAGGCTTCCTTTTTAATTGCTCAACAATGAGGTTGTTGGAGATAAGGATGGACGAGGGAAGGCCTTGTCTGCAAGTGGGGAGAGAGGTGCGGGTATCGTTTAGTTTAATTTCCATCCGTCAGATATAGATCGGACGGTCTATATTGTAAGATGGCACGCGTACAATCATCACCAACTCGGTTTTTTATAAGAGAAGAAATATAAGTATGGAGATACAAATGTATTATTGATACTTGTTTCCGTAAACTAGGATCTACATACTATTCAACGCCTCAGCATGTGAGGCCTTAGCACAATGAGTTCTCGACTGTGTAAAACCAAGGTTTTCCCGTCGCCGATAAGGAGGGGGTGATGGCGACGAGTTTTTGGCTTGCTCTAGTCCTAGTAGTCATACTAGGTGGTCTACGCATGTGTAGATTTATGCTTTTTCACGTCTTTTGTTCGCCGTACTGCCACCACTGTTGATGAATAGACGGTAAGTTATTCACGGGGAAACCCTTGTTGGGCGTGTTTGCGAGAGAGAGAGAGAGAGAGTGATATATCTAGAGACTGAGGCAATGATAAGAGATTCTTTGTGTCTATGTGTGTGGAGGATAGAGAGAGACATGTACATGGGGCTTTGCATTGTGTAACATGGAGACACATAGACATTCACAGAGTGTGTGTGAGATACACATGCGGACATGGGGAGAGATGAGGATCCAGATAAATGGGTGTTTGTGCGTGTCTGTGTGTGTTTGTGTGTGCGTTTGTGTGTGAGAGGGAGTGTGTGTATGTGGAGTAGAGAGACCATTAATGATGTAAACCTAGTATAAGGGAAGGGGGAATGGTGTGACATGTGTGTCACAGAGACACAAAGGCATGTGTAGTAGCGGGATAGCATGGTTGTGGCCGGGGAGCAGACTATTTGGAAGAGACATCGAGTGTGTGTGGGAGTGGGGTGTGAGAGCGAGCGAGCGCGCTCAAGAGAGAGAGAGAGAGAGAGGAAGAGAGGGGGAAGAGGGGTCGTTTGTGTCCATAAATGGTGTATAGATAGGGAGACAATGTTGATGTTGTTCGAAATTGGCCTATGTACGGAGACGCACGGGAAGCAAGTCATCGTGTGTGTGATAGGGACTTCATGAGAGATCTAGAATAGATGCTGTAGAGAACAATGTGCGAGATTGAGAATGATAATACATTAGGGAGCTATGGAAGGAGTCACGGCATATATGTATACAGGGAAGGAGCTGGGGCGGGTCCGCATGTGGGAGAGATAGAAAGAGGAGAGTGGTGCACAAGGAGACAAAGTGTGCTTGTTTGAAGTGGGGGTGGTGTGTGAGGTGACTGTGCGAGGACCACATAACCAGGGAGATAGACGTTGGGGGGCGACGTTTTGTGTGTATGGGAAAGATTCACTCTACATAATGTGTGTGTGCTTGTCAAAGAGAGATGCCTGGAGACCTAGAAAGTGGGGGAAGAGATGTGTGCATGCTCGGGAGACAAAGTGATAGAGACCTATATTGGGGTCCAGACTTTATAAGAGAGGGGGGGTGTTAGTGTGCTCATGTGTTCGTGTCTGGGGGAGAGAACATCTTGTGTGTGGGGGGGGGGCGCGTGGCTTCAGATAAAGAGTGAGGTGTCTATATATGAGGGACTTTAGCGCAAATGAGATATATATGGTCAATAGTGTTTGCACTCATGGTTGATCAATTTGTTTCACAGTTTGGACTATGAGATAATGATACTTTTGAACATGCTTGATATACCTTGATGTACCAGAATTACAACCTAAGATTGGAATTTTGGAATTCGACTCCATCATTAGCTTTTGCAATTCATTTAAATGGAGGTACAATTTTTAAGCTGGGATTTCGTGATTTCAAATTCATATATCAAACCTAGAGATATACACATACGGGCAAGTTCAAACTTTATAATCATCCACTTTATTTATACACATACACATTTTTTCTTTTGTCATCATATTTAGGATAAACACATTTGGAATTTCATTTAAATTGGACCGTATGATGGTATTTGCTTGTACTTGATCAATGATCCAAATTTGAATTGAATGGACAATCTAAGTTTCGAGTTGGAGACATTGATTTTCAAAACTTGCACTTTTTTTGTGTGCAAAACAAATAAATTCTCTGCAATGATATCATAGTCGGCCGTACAAGAGTAGAACACTTATAATTTCAGGCGCCAAAAGCTTTGAATATTCTCGCTCACATTGAAATATCTCGCGCCCGAAAGTTTAGCCCTACGATATTCCTGTTTTACCCCTGCCACATGAATGGAAAAGGGATGCTTTGGTAACTCCATTGTTTTCCCCTCTTTGCCCCCAACATTCTTCCCCAGAGCACCCTCCCCTTCCCCTCCCTGACCCCCCAACCACGGCAAGCCACTGAATCTAGTCCTCCACCGCAGCGATGGACCTCACACCCCGCCGGATCTACCTTCCACACCTTGGAACCCCCAACTGCCAACTCACCACTTCACCGGAGCCACTTCACCGACTGGCTTGTCCACCGCTCCAGATCTCCTTGACCGCCATCATGGTCCACCGCACCGGATCTGCTTAACCGGCACCCTCATCCACCACAGTGTAGGCCCTTCACTGACTCCCTCGTCCGCCCCATCGCTGGCCCTTCATACAAGCCCTCATCCGCCGCAACAGATCCGCCTCACCGAAAGCACCGTACACCGCGCCCGCCAAAGCCTTCGTCCACTGCAGCGGACCCACTCCACAGATGCCATATTCAACTCCACCGACCCTGCTTTACTAACGCTGCAGCCTCATCAGGTTATTTCGATTTGTACTCCTTAGGTTTTTCTTTTCTTAATCGTGCAATAGTTCACTTACCACATATGAGCTTTCTTGCATGTCGATAGGCGCCGCAACCGAAGCACCGGAGCCGCTTGAGCGACGGCGACAGCCAGCCCAAACTCAACCGCAGCACGAGCACCATCTACGATCCTTAGCTATCAAGTATGACAACGATACCCATACGGCGTTGAATTTATTCAGGACATCATTAATTTTTCATGAGACGTGTTATTCTGCTTGCCCCTGTAGGGCCATACTTCTGGCAGTGAACATGTTACATGTGCTAAATTACACACGAGTGGACATATAGTTAATATGCTTTAGTTTTGTCCTAAGTATTACTGTACTTCCTAGATATCACTGCCTACTATTTTACTTCTTGCATGCTCTATTTATGATAATGGTGTTGTTCTGATGCCACCTGTTGGTTCCATCAGACTGCTTCATGTTCTCTATGCTTAATTACACATCAGCAAGCTAGCATGTGGTTTCGCTGCTTTTTGTTCGTTTTACCCTACATTTTCTGATGCTAGCTATCACATCACTGCTTCGAGCCTCTATTCATTACTTTTTTGTGTGTTCTTGATCTTCCCAAGTTGCGTGACTAATTTGATACTTCTATGAATTATGGAGCTGCCAACCCCATCAAGCAAAAGATTTGTTCTTTTGGGGCTAGCACCTCGAACAAGCATAAAAAAAGAGGGAAGCAGATATATTGTCGTGTATGCACACACCCTTCTTTCATTAGTTTAGATGAACCATCGAGGATCAATTCGGACAAGTGCATGCGATTAAAATTAATTTTACCTAAATAGAGGGTGCAGAATAAACTACAACAACTAGACTTGCAACCACGTGATGCTGACGATATCTTCAAAGAACATTGCAACGGCAGCGAGGCTTCACAACGACATATGGTAAGCCAGTGTGTTTTAGTACATGTGAAATGTAATGCGTGTGGGCTGCTTTCTTGGCTTGTGCCCTCAACCTATAATCCTACAGAATTACAAATAGTTCAGTTGTCTGCTTTGCTGTATTGCTTGATTCGAATGTTTGTTTGTTACTTGTTACGCTATACCTGAGTTGGCCAATATGTCAGCAATGCCTCTTGTACTATCATAAAGAAATGCATGCCTAGTTCATTTGAGTCCTTAACTTTTCCTCTGAACTTCATCACAAGACTTTTTCGTAGTTTATATGAGGCCACACTGTTAAGTGCTTTCTCAGATTATTTCAACTACTTAGATGCCTTGGCAACTTAAATATAGCGGTGGTACACTCCCTTTCAACTAGGGATGTCAAATGGGTCCCGTTTAATCCCGATTAATGTCCACTAGTGGTATGATAGTTCAAAAGAGTTTTTTTTGAGGAAAATGAACTAGGGAGCTAGCAAAAACTAACTAGATGGGACTAGCGGATGTCGTTTATTTGCCACTTACATCCCTAGTTTCATCTTCCCATTTTAATTTCTTTTCGGTTGATGCAGCTTCGAACCATTTAAATATAGCTTGCCATGCTTGGCAATAATTCGTATGTCGTTTACCATGTAAGCTTACTGCCTGGATCATGCGATAACGATATCTTACTTATGTCCAACGGAAACCATTCAGGATGTCGTTCACACTAGGAAACAATGTACAACCCCAGAATCTATTTGTGGAAGCAGTGCGCCATCCATGTTACCAGATGGTAGCAGTTCAGAGGCAACACCGCCAGAGAGCAGTCTGAGCACAGATATTATAGTTCTTGAGGCTCTACTATAGGCAGAAAGAGATGGTGTGGCTGCCATGAATGAGGTAATCTCGATCTTGAAGCTAGAAATCATGCAATTAGCTGCACGCATTATGCAAGCAACCCAAGAATTGGAGTAAGTAAGAATGTTGCATTTGAAGACGGAGGAGGTCATGCTGCTTCTGCTATCTGAAGCCCGGGGTAATACCAGTTCTTCTTTAGGCACCAGTTGAAATTGTCATTAGATTATTGTACTTGCATGTTGTGTCATGTCTCTGAATGGATTATGCTGTAAGACCCCCTATGTTGTCCATGAGTTGTAATGATCCGAATTTTTTAGGCGAGGTAATCCTTAGTACTTGTATGATTGACATAAGGTGAACTGTTTTTGGTGTGAGCATATTGTATTGGATGAAATAATTGTTTGACTCAAAGTGTATCCAACTTACTGAATTTGAAGATCATTGCATTTCTAACTCATATTCATATATAAAGGTGGAATAAACCTTTGTTATGGTTTTGAAGAAATAAATAACAAAACGCAGAATTATCTGTGGATATTCATAATCGAATAAAAATTGGATTTGGATTTAGTAGCCAGGGCCAAGGGCAAATGTGAATGCTAATTCTCCCAAGTTTTAAACGAAGCGGCTAACCACCCACTATCATTTGTGGGCTGCCGAAGCAATTGTTTGCGAGATGGAAATTACTGTCTACCCCTGACACTTGACATCCTTATCGACCGGATTTACATTGCTGTCGATACGGGTAGACTAGTAACTTCATTCAGACGTGACACGACGGCCTCTGAGCCCATTCAAACAAGGTGGGCACCAAATGTGGGTTGCAAAACACATTTGATTCAAGCTCGTCCGAAAGACATGTGTCTCTCCCTCCATTTCTCCATCCATCCATGGTTGGCAGCAAAACAAACTCTCCTCGTCCGAAATCGATGTAGGCTAATATTTTAAATAGGGGCAGATGTGTAACTTCCCTCAGACGTGACACACCCGCCCTACCTGTCAGCCCCGTTCATATAGCATGGGCGCCAACTGTGGGCAGCAAAACACCCTCTCCTCGCCCAAAATTGTTACCAAAAAATATTTGGGAGATGCGAGATTACCGTCCAATCCCCAACCGACGTGATGTCTGAAATTTTAAACGGGGGATAAGTTCGTAACATTCCCACATTTCAGACAAGCGCGTCCCAAAGTTTGAGATCCCCCCTCCCCCTCCATTTCCCCATTTATACACCGTCGGCACCACGACAACCTCCCTACTTCAGCCAGCCTCCTCCCTCCGCACCCCATCCTCCACCTTGCCGGAGACGCTACCCCTACCCCATCGTCCACTGCAAGAGATGGATGTCTCTCATGCACGGTGCCAGACCAGGATCCTTTCATCGCGTCGTCTTGCTTCATCGGTGCCATCTTCCACCTTGCCGTTGCCACTCGTATGACCACCTCGTCTACGGCAACAGGATTTATCGCCCAACCCGGCCATCTGCCATCTAAAGTCTTCTTCCCCGCCGCCGGCAGCCATCGCATCCGCAACACCCTCAACGAATCAGCAGGGGCCTACACGGCGTCGCAATAGAGGTGGTACTCTTCCATATGTGCTTAAGTTATTGATCTCACCCGGAAAATAGATCATAAATTATTTAATGTACTTTTCTTGTCTGTACCAAATCGTAGTGGCTAGTTGAAAGCAAACATTGGTTGTGAAGTAGCTTTGTCCAGTTTGCACCTTCAGATCCGCCATGGCATGGTCACTATACTCGTAAAGCTTATGGTTTCCCCCTTTATATTCACTACCATCATCGTAGGTACTTCACTTCTGTGTGTCGTGCTAGCACTGCTCCTCGAGACCTCATTCCATCAAGCGAGACAACATGCCACTCATAATTCCAAAGCATACGTGTTGAAATACGAATCTGGTATGATGCTCATATTACTAAAATAGAGAATGTTTAATTGGTCACCTAATGTTCCTATATTCGTTTCGAAAAGCATGTGTGCCACCCACTGGTCCAGCTAGTTCCACTTTCCATATTTTACTCTTGATGCTTAGGGTTTTCCCCTTTTATATACTCTACTATGATCTGCGTAGGTGCTTTCCGTCGTACTAGCATTACTCCACCCTTCAAGCTAAACAACACAACACTAAAAATTCCAAAGCTTAGTTGTTCAAATATGATTGTGATATGATACTGATATTAGTTAACAGACACATTTAATTGGTTAGCTACAGGTCCCACTTGAGTTTCCAAATGCATGTCGCGACATATAGAGAGACAGTAGAATTGCATTTCTTTGTCACTTGTTGACTCTATTTTCTTGTCCATACCAAATCTTAGTTGTTATTTCAAAGCAAACATCGGTTGCTAACTACCCTTTGCGCGATTTGCCGCTTCAGATCTGCCATCCCACTGCCACAGTCAACAATATACTCATTATGCTTACGGTTTCCTCATTTTATGATGACTACGATCAGCCTACGTGGTTCGTGTGGTAATATCGCTGCTCCACCCATCGAGCTAAACAAGCTTACTTGTACAAATTCAAATATGATATTATGCTGATATTAGTAAAATTGAGAGATGTTTAATTGGTCAGCTAAATGTGCCTACTTTAGTTTCGAAATGCATGTGAGCTACATATGGAGAGACCGGAAGGAATAGTATTTTTCTGTGCGCTCTGGTTCATCATGGGTGGCCAACCGACATTGTATAGAAAGACTTGTAATATCTTCAATCTGCTTGCTCTTCTGCTCTTCTTTAAGATGATCCTCTTCTCTTGCGGTCGACTGGTCAGGTCGAGTTATTCTCCCTTAGTATATTTGGAATCTGTTAGGTGAGGTCGACTTGTTCTTCTTTACTATATGTTGAAGCTGTCATCTGTGAAGTATCATCACTTCTGGAGCTCTCATATTTTTTAGTAGTAGGCCACATTATATTAATGCACACACCAAAGTGGTTTACACGGAGGAAGTATTGGATTATAATCACTTCTGCATTACAAAGATAATCTCACTTGTTTTTATGTTTCCATGCATGTCCGGTATTGAACATTATCAAAATGAATATGAGAATGGGCGCACGAGAGGAATATTGCGGAACAATTCACTGGCTAACAAACTTGGCATGGTGGAGGATGGTCTATCTTATTCACCCATCAAGGTGCTTGTTCTAACTTGGCAAGGTTGTATTGGTCACACATATTTTGCATCTGACCTCTTGCATTACTTCTACATTGTTACACCATCTGCTTATTTTAAGCATCATATATGAGTATATGCCATACCTATCCATTTTCTGTAACGATTCCATGTGTCGTCATACTATGTTTTTCCAGTCAACTATTGTTCTTCCATAATAGATGTCCAAAAGGAAGAGGCTGAGTGCAGATCCTCAAGGAGTACAAACTAGGTTTTTGGAAAAGGTAGTGATACCTGTTAAATCAGATAGATCAGCATCCACAGAAAACACAGGCCCAACTATACCACACTTTACCACTACTCTAGTGGCCAAACCCCTATTAGAACTGCTGAGAGCCCAGCATCAGGTACTGTCTATGATATCAAATCAAAATTTGAACTCCTAAATTTCTACATGTGCCTTACCTTCTCTCTTGTATGAAAACTAATTTCAGATGAATCTCCTTGCTCAAAGGATCATAGGATCTCACGACAATACTGGGCTCTCCATTGCTCTTGTCAGTACCTCTTGCCCTTTGTCAGCATACTTACACTCATTGTTGTAAATGTTCACTTATTTATCCTCCCTTTGCTTGAAATTATAAGATCTATATTTACTCTTAGATAAATGTAGAATTAACACAATGGTTATGAAGTTTTGGATTGCTCTTTTGTAAGTACCTTTTGTCATGTACTCCCTCTGTATCAAATTAATTGTTGATCAATTGGATGTATTTAGAACTTAATAGTGCTAGATACATCCATTGGAGCGACAAGTAATAATGAACGGTGGTGGTATTACTGTACTTGAATCACGAGATAGTTGATTGTCTAGCATTACTCTACATCTTATCTGCCCTGCCCTCCACTTTCTCCAAATTATCATATCTACATTTACTCTTACCAAAATGTTGAATAAAGCCAATGCCACTAAACCCGTTGATGTCTGTATTCCTCTTGTCAGTACTTTCCTTGTAACGACGTACTTAATTAATTGCTATTTGATTATGTATCATCAGTCTACACCTGAGCTTCATTATCCCCTGTTTCTTCCAATATTATTTGATCTATATTTACTCTTCGCAAAATGTAGAATAATGGCAACGCTTATAAAGAATTTTCTTTGGGGAATTTATTGAATTATCCTTCCATCAACACGGAGAAGGGATTTTTCCAGCCCGTGTTAACATGTAATGTAAGTTCATCCTTCTCAAGCCTTCAAACTTTGTTCTAGTATAGATTTGGATAGGCATCATTTCCTCCACTGTTGTTTACTTTGCTGTTTACATCTGATTGGATGCATGCAACAACTACCAATTTTAAATTGTAGTTGTAAAAACATGTTCCTTATGCAGAACAGATCCATTTATTTTCTTATATAATTGTGAAACCTGTTATGTGTCTCCTTATTTCTCTTTCAGAGTCGTATATCTTATGCCATGCAGAACTTTAGGGAAGATAGTGAGCCAAACCCTCTTAAGGACAGCGAGATGACCCCAAGGTCCTGTCTTGATGAAGACAGTGAGTTGAAGCTACTCACGAGCAGGTGTGAGACAACCTCTGTGCAATCGCTGCTTCAATTAGTCCAACTTCTTCAGTCTCAACTTAAAGCGGAAAGGCTTGCTTCAGCTCAGCTCCGAATTGAAGTCAAAGATATAATGAAGATGTCAGGGAACTGTCACGCGCACTATGGTGCCATACAGCTAGGGATGAAGCATCTATCATTGACACAACCGAGGTCTCATCAGGTTGTTCGGCTGCATGCGGGGCCCGACCTTGCTAGGCCTAGTGCCTTCTGAAGTGCTCTCAGTTTTGTATATTCTTTTGTCGGCGTGTTTATATGAACTGGTGGCGACCTTTGATGCCCTGTGTATGTAATCCACGGTCATGTTGTGCTTTATGATCACCGGTAGCGAACTTTGATTCCCACTGGATGTAATATGTCATAATTTCTTTATTGTATAATCTAGGTTTATTCTTTAGTCGGTATGATGTAATTTAGGCTGGAAGGTTCAGTGGGTCTTAGTGTTGTCGGTCTTCAGGCCGGCCCGTAACTCATTTGGGCCAAAACGTGGGCCTATAATCATCTTGGGCCATTAGCAGGTCTAAACTTATAGTAGTTTCCCGCCTTTAACAGGCCGAGTAAAGTTCTGGCCAGCTGGGCCAGAGAATACCATGGGCTTTTAACAGGCTAAAACCTAGATTGGGCTAGCGTTGAGCTAAAAAATTCACGGGCTAATACAGGCCGAAACTGCCTAAGGCCCATGTTGGTCCCAAATAGGATGAGCAACTAACAGCCCAAAATATATCTTGGGTCTGCTTGGCCCAATAAAATTATGGGCTTTAAGCAGGCCAATATCCACGCGGGCCATAGGCCCAAAAGTGTCATGGGCCATTATCAGATGGGCTGTAAGCAGGCCGGATGGAACGCGGGCTGTAATTAGGCCCAACTTTAACACGGGCCATTAACATGCCAATAGGCTAGTTGGGCTGAAATTTATCCATGAAGAATATGGGCCATTAAGAGGCCTAAAGTTACTTCAGACAAGAAATAGGCCAGTTTCTGCGTGGGCCGTTAAATGGCCTAAAGTTAAACCGGGCCGACAAAGTCCCAGATACTCCACGGGCCGCTAACAGGCCGAAACTATTATCGGGCGGAACTGGTAAATGGGCACTTAACAGGCTGAAATACAAACCTGTCTTAGAATGGGCCCAAAGGTACAGTGGCATGTTAACGGGCGTGATCCAATATGGGCCGTAATTTGGCCCAAAACTCGGCAGGCTTTGAATGGGCCTGATCTGATATGGGCCTCAATTTAACCCAAAACATGGCAGGCTGTTAACGGGCCAGCCCACTAGTGTCTGAAAAAACATGGTGGGCCTTTAGCTGCGCCAGCCTTTTCACCATAATGGGCCTCTATTGGGCCGTGCCACATGTCGACGTATCATAGGCGCCTCCTGTCCAATGAGTGGATGACATCTATCCCAAAGAGGAGCTGGCGCGTTGTTCCGTCGGCTAATGAGAATTTTACACTTGGAAAATCCCCATTGGTCCGGGCTATTAACGGGTTATCGGATCCAAAACCGGACCCGATAGCTTAACGGCGAGCCATTATGGTCGATACCACATGTCGATCACCCTTGACGAAAGCACTTCTATGACGCGCGGTTTATCATCATGGATGTGGACACTTCCGTTATGATAATTTTGTGAATGCCATGGAACACTTCTACAATAGCACATGTATGACTATCTTGATTCTGTCATAAAATCGTCATGGATATACATGCATGACAGAAAACGTGACCTACTGTGACAAACACATATCATCACGGAAGTGTCTTTTTTTGTAGTGAGGTGATGTGAAAGGTACTTAACCCATTGATCATCTGAAGACGAAAGTACTCGAGTGTACTACAACCACGGAGCAGTGTCGGTGAGAACGACACCTATGGGATCACTGGGATCCCTTCTATGGTCGGCGGGCACGGGGTCATGAGAAGAGGAGGTTTAGGAGTAAGCACACGGATCGTTTACCCAGGTTCGGGCCGCGAGGATGCGTAAAACCCTAGTCCTGCTTTCATGGATGTATTGAGTGTTCTTGAGCTTTCTAAACTAGCTACGGTGGTTGTCCCGTTCCAAAAATCCGAATCCCCCTCCTGGTCACCTCGGGCCCCCTTTTATAGGAAAAAGGGGCTGCCAAAGTTGCACACAGGAGGTGGAAAGGCCTACAATGCGCGAGCTTATCGCACGGCATTACGGGACAAAGTGCATTAAATACACTACATAGGTGTCCATTAGCTTTATCGGGGACGGGAACGAGGCCCGTCCCGTCCGTCACCGCTTCGCCTCGCTTCGACACGCGCCCAGGCTGGCGATGCATGCAACTCCATGTAGGCAGGAAGGCGGCTGAGGTGGCGCGGTGGTAGGGCCTTCATGAAGATCTTCATGTGAAAGTGCAACTATCCCTAGGTGGTTTTGGTAATTCATAAAAACATATAGCTCATTGAGCTAATGCTATTCCAAGATGATTATTTCAGGAAAGCTCAATGATTGGCATGGCATGGATGTGAAAGTGGAACCCTCAAAATGCTAAGGACAAAGGATTGGCTCAAGCTCAAAAGCTCAAGAATCTTCATTTTATATTTTAGTGATCCAAGATCACATTGAGTCTTTAGGAAAAGCCAATACTATCAATGAGGGATGAGGTGTTGCTTAATGAGCCTCTTGCTTCATGTGCTTAGTGATATGCTCCAAAACCCTCAACTACTTTCCCATATCCACATATGACCTAAACCCTAAGCCAAACTCGGTCCTACCGATTCTTCCTATCCGGCGCCACCGAGTTTCACTTGTCATTAGCCACTGCCAAACCCTAGCAATTCGTTTCTACCAATAAGGATCTCGGTCTCACCGAGATGGGGTTGCAAACTCTCTGTTTCCCTTTCGTAACTTTTCGGTCCCACCGAAAGAGCGAATTGGTCCCACCGAGATTGCAATGTAAACTCAGTGTTTCCCCTTTGTAACTTTTCGGTCTCAATGAGTTCCACTCGGTCTCACCGAAAGAGCAAATCGGTCCCACCGAGTTTCCCTGACCAACTCTCTGGTTAGCTAATTACCAAACTCGGTCTCACCGAGTTCGTGTAACCGGTCTCACCGAGATTACGTTATGGCCAAACCCTAACCATATCGGTCCCACCGAGTTGCATGTCAGTCCCACCGAAAATCTCTAATGGTCACTAGGTTTACATTTTCGGTCCGACCGAGTTTATTGATTCGGTCCCACCGAGATTGGAAAACTGTGTAACGGTTGGATTTTGTGTGGAGGCTATATATATCCCTCCGCCACTTTCTCATTCGTTGAGAGAGCCATCAGAACACACACATCATTCCAACTCATATGTTCTGAGAGAGAACCACCTACTCATGTGTTGAGACCAAGACATTCCATTCCTACCATATGAATCTTGATCTCTAGCCTTCCCAAGTTGCTTTCCACTCAAACCCTCTTTCCACCAAATCCAAATCCTATGAGAGAGAGTTGACTATCATTTGAAGCACAAGAGCAAGGAGTTCATTACCTACACACCATTTGTTACTTCTTGGAGAGTGGTGTCTCCTAGATTGGCTAGGTGTCACTTGGGAGCCTCCGACAAGATTGTGGAGTTGAACCAAGGAGTTTGTAAGGGCAAGGAGATAGCCTACTTCGTGAAGATCTAATGCTAGTGAGGCAAGTCCTGTGTGGGCGATGGCCATGGTGGGATAGGCAAGGTTGCTTCTTCATGGACCCTTTGTGGGTGGTTGCTTCTTCGTGGACCCTTCGTGGGTGGAGCCCTGTGTGGACTCGCGCAACCGTTACCCTTGGGTGGAGCCCTGTGTGGACTCGCGCAACCGTTACCCTTCGTGGGTTGAAGTCTCCATCAACGTGGATGTAGGATAGCACCACCTATCCGAACCACGGGAAAAACATCCGTGTCTCCAAGAGCGTTTGAATTCTCCAAACCCTTCCCTTTACATTCTTGCAAGTTGCATGCTTTACTTTCTGCTGCCAATATACTCTTTGCATGCTTGCTTGAATTATGTGATGATTGCTTGACTTGTCCCAAAATAGCTAAAATCTGCCAAGAACTAAAATTGGGAAAAGGTTAAGTTTTTATTTGGTCAAGTAGTCTAATCACCCCCCCTCTAGACATACTTCCGATCCTACAAGTGGTATCAGAGCTTTGGTCTCCATTTGCTTGATCTCCATAGCTTTTGGTGGTCATAGCCTTGGTTTCACAACCTAGGAGAGTATGGCGTCTAGCGAGGGAAATTATCACCGTAGAGGTCCTTACTTTGATGGTACTAATTTTGCTAGTTGGAAGCATAAAATGAAAATCCATATTCTTGGACATAACCCTGCTGTTTGGGCTATTGTGTGTGTTGGTTTGCAAGGTGACTTCTTTGATGGGAGAGAACCGAACCGTGAAGCTACCGCGGATGAATTGAAGATGTTGCAATACAATGCTCAAGCTTGTGATATTCTCTTCAACGGATTGTGCCCCGAAGAATTCAACAAAATCAGCCGTCTTGAGAATGCAAAGGAAATTTGGGACACTTCGATTGATATGCACGAAGGTACCGACTCCGTCAAGGAATCCAAGTTGGATGTGCTTCAAAGCCAACATGACAAGTTCAAGATGAAGGATGGTGAAGGTGTCGCCGAAATGTACTCTAGGCTTGCTCTCATCACAAATGAGATTGTCGGCTTAGGAAGTGAAGAGATGACCAATAAATTCATCATCAAGAAGATTGTAAGAGCCTTGGATGGAAAATATGATATCGTGTGCACATTGATCCAAATGATGCCAAATTACAAAGATCTCAAGCCAACGGAGGTGATTGGAAGAATTGTTGCTCATGAGATGTCACTTAAGGATAAAGAGGAACTTCACAACAAATCAAGTGGTGCCTATAAAGCCTCATGTGAAGCCCCTACATCATCAAGTGAGAAACAAGACATCAATGAAGAATTGAGCTTAATGGTGAAGAACTTCAACAAGTTCTACAAGAGTAGAAGCAAAGATAGAAGCTTCAAGTCAAGGTCCTACAATGACAAAAGATCTTCTAGTCGAGAGCGAAACTGTTACAATTGTGGAAGACCCGGACACTATTCAAATGAGTGTATGGCTCCCTACAAAAGAAGAGAAGATTCTCCAAAAAGAAGAAGCAAAGAATCACCACCAAGAGAGAGAAGGAGTAGAGATGATCGTTATGAACGAAGATACTCACAGAGAAGCAAGGATTCGGAAAGGAAGGAAAAATCATCAAGGAGCTACACAAGACAAAGACATCAAGCTCATGTTGGTGAATGGGTATCCGGCTCCGACTCCGACAGCTACTCCGAGAGAAGTGATTACTCCGGCTCCGAAGATACTCAAGATGAAGGTGTTTCCGGTCTAGCACTTGTGTCAACCAACTCCTACGACATATTTGACTCACCAAATGAAGGAATTGGAAGATGCTTCATGGCCAAAGGTCCTAAGGTAACACTCCCCGAGTATGTTGATTTCAATAGTGATGAAGATGACTTGTTAGGTGATGATTTGCTTGGTGACAACTCTAGTGATGAATACTATGATGAAAGACCAATTAATCATGCTAATCAAGATAAAATGAATGCCAATGATAAGGAGAAGATTGAGGCTCTAACTAAAGAACTAAAAAATCTTAAGTTAACTCATGACACTATCTTCGAAGATCATCGAGAACTTTTAAGAGCCCATGAGAAATTACGCTTTGAAAAGCTCAATCTTGAGCAAGAGCATGAGTTCTTAAAAGCAATCAATGATGATCTCCGCAAGAAAAGTTCTTCTTACATTGCCAAGCGTTTACTCTTATCCACTTACATGCCTCAAGTCAAGTCTAGTAACAAGAAAGATTCTTCCTCTAGCAGTAACAATTATCATGTTAAATCAAATATTGTTACTTGTAGTAGTTCTCTTGATTCCACTAATGATTCTCTTAGCCAAGTTACACTTGAGCAAGAAAATAGCTTATTGAAGGGAATTATAGAGAAAGGAGTGTACAAAAGCCTTGCCGGGAGTAAGCAATTCGAGGAAATTGTGCGTAAGCAAGGAATGCACAGGAAGAATCAAGGTGTTGGTTTTGAGCGAAAGTTCAATGCCAATGGAGTTGAGTGGGAAGAAGATCAATACCCCAAGACAAAGTTTGTCCCTCAACAAGAGAAGTATACTTCTTTCAAGGGGACACAAGCTCAAGATGATCTTCCACCACAAGACTACAAGCAAAAAGGCAAGGACAAGCTTCAAGAGGAAATTGATGCATTTGAAGAAGCTCCAAAGACCTTAGTCAAGTGGATTCCCAAGACTACTTCAAGTTCCACTTCATCAAGTATGACTACAACTCCAAGGATTCCCATCAAGATGATGTGGATCCAAAAGAAGAAGAACTAGAGAGTTCTTGAGGGTGACTCCGCCAACATACTTCACTCTTATTATTTTGGCAAGAACAAGTGCAATCAACTTCCACATCTTGCACTAGTTCAAGGAGTCACAAACCCTCTTGTTGGTAAGACAAGGGACAAGGTAACCTAAAAGTTTTCATGGACATCATCTTTTGTGTGCATCACTCTATGTCTATGGATATCCTTGTTTGTTCCTTGTGGGACTAACCCATGTAGGTATTGAAAGTGCAATTCACTCAAATGGATAGCTCCAAGAGATCTACATCAACATTCAGCATCCACATCTTCAATATCTACATGAAGTCATCATCGACAAAACCCAAGGTTAGTTCATCCCTCTTAGGGGGGATATCACATCTAGGGGGAGCTTTACTCTAAGACTTGAGCTAAAGCAACTCTAAAGATGTGAACGCAACAATGCTTTATGTAAAAGTGGTAACCCCACTTGAGCTTAAACGATGAGTATGACCTATGATCAAGTGATCTCACTTGACTCCTAAGTCAATATACTCATATATAGATGACCTAGTCATCGCAAATTGCTTGATAGATGCTAGAATTGGTTGTGCATGCCTTGTCACATATTTCATTTGCCATCTTATTGTGTGAGCATGCTGATTGCATATTTTACTCATTCGAGGACATTCACTTGTTGTTTTGATTGTTTGGTTTTATCTTCTTTTGCCAAGTGGATGGACAAGAATGCCTAAGAACCTCCTCTAGCTATCTATGCTTTTCTCGTCTCAAACTCTATTCATGCTGCATCACAAAATTTGATCAAGTCAGATTCGAACCACTCTGTGTCAGGAGCGCTCGGAGTCCCCGATTCGTCATAGACTTAAACTTCCAAAACCTCTTTATGATTCTCGGTCTGACCGATACTCCACTTTTGGTCCTACCGAGATCATTAAGTTGATCTAGGCTTTCGATCTCGGTGCAACCGATTTGAACCTTTCGGTCACACTGAGTTTCAGTAACTGCACGCAGTTATGAATCTCGGTGCCACCGAGTCGTTCCACTCGGTCACACCAACAGGGTCGGGCTATATATAGTCACGGGCAAAATTTGGAAATTTCTCTGAACCCCTTCGCCTGCGCGATAGCCTGCTCTGCCCTCGTGGTCTCCGGATCGTCTTCTCGCCGCCAGCAGCCTCCAGTCGCTGGTCTCCGTCGCCGTCAATGGGAATTCTGCCCTGCCGTTGCCGCCGTAGCAAGTCCCCGCCGAACTAGGGTATGGACTTGATCTTTGTGCTATTCCTCAATCTGATTCCTAGCACATTGTGATCATATTGATTCTAGCCACGTTTGATAAATTTCTATCCAGTCAAAACGCCCGTAGATTAGGTTTGATTCGAAAATTCTAGGTTTAGGTTTCCTCCGAAACTGTCTCGGACCCACCGAGTTGAAAAACTCGGTCCCACCGATTTGGCTTATGCCATTGCACAAGTGAGACTCGGTCTGACCGAGAATTACTTATCGGTGTGACCGATTTTTGAACTCAGTGAAACCCTAGCAGTCTCGGTGCCACCGAACTGTGACTCGGTCCTACCGAGTTCACTAGTTTAGGTTCCAAAACTGCTTTGGTATCACCGAGTTTGAAAATCGGTAGATCCGAGATGATTTCAGTGGGAAACTAAAACTAAGTTTTTGGATCATTCTTTTGCAAAAATCTCTGCATTTTGTGATGCTCATCCACTCTATCTCTTCTATAAACTATTCACAGGGTCAGCAGTCAGTTTGCAGCATGTCAGACCAGAGTGATAGCCAAAACATGTCAGAGCAGCAAGTAGTGATGAGTGAGGGCACTAGTCCCTCCAGTTCATCTGATGAAGGCAGCAGGTGCACTCCTAGTAACTTGCCAAAGGCTGCCACGAGGCAGAGGAAGAAGAGGACTTCAGATTCCGAAGATGAGGACTATGTGGCAGAGGAAGAGGCCACTTGCAAGAGAGTTGAGCCAGCTCATGGCACTAAGCCAGGTCTGAAAATCAAAAGGCCAGCAGGCAGGCAGCCCATGTCAAAGGCAAGAGCCTCAACTGAGAAGCCCACTCCCCAAGAGCTAGTTGCAGCTGAGGGCAAGAAAAGAAAGGAAAGGGTGAAGAAGACTCTGGCTAGAGTGCTTGGCAAAGCTTCCATCATGGAAGAAGAAGAGGAAGAATAGGTAGCTGCACCAGCGCCCAAGGCACCCAAGCTAATGGGAGATGCCATAAAATCAGGGGGAGCTGCTTCCAAGGCCAAGCCAGCTCCAAAGCCAAAGCCAAAGAGAAATACAAGGAGCATTCCTGCAGCTGAAAAGAACAAGGCCCCAGTGCCTGAGACTGTTGCTGAAGAAGAGGAAGAGAATGTCCTGAGAAAGCTAAAGCCCAAGATCCCAGACCACAACGATGCTCATCCTGTGGCTGAGGATATGAAGCTCAGGAGAGATTTAGGGCTGAGGAAATGGAGAGAAGCAGACCCATATGCTTCAAGGAGAAGGACTGCCATGGACTACAGGTTTCACACCAAGGAGCAGCAGGATTTCTATGAGACTGTTTTGCTAGATAAGAAGCCAATTGTCTGTGACATGAGATGGGTTGATTGGACATACATCAAGGACAATGAGGAACACTACCCAGGAGTATATGACAGCTTTAATGCTTGTGGAGTAGCTGACTTTGTTGGGCAGAAGCTCACAAAGTGGAACGAGGAACTGATCATGCAATTCTACTCCACGGCACACTTTTATCCAGATGGGAGGATCACATGGATGTCTGAGGGTACAAGGTACCAATCTACAGTGGCTGAGTGGGCACAGATCATAAATGCCCAGAGGAGCAAGATGAAGACTTGGATATCTATGCCAAGAAGAAGATGGACCATAACTCCATGTCCAATATGTACAAGGAGATCCCAAATGAAGCACTTGATACCTTCAAGTTTGGCTCAGTACATTACCTTCTGTCAGGGCTCCCGACGATCAATTAGATACTAAGGCACAAGTTATTGCCTAAGTCTGGAGATCACAAGATGATCAGAGGCCATGCTATCAACTTGCTACATGTGTTTGATGTGCCTCAGAAGTTCAAGGTGATGAGCCTCATAGTGGAAACGATCAAGAGGACTGCAGCAGACCAGAAGAGGAGTTGCGGATATGCCCCTCAAATTCAGGAGCTCATCAACTCCAAGATGGGCACGGGCATATATCTATTGGACAAGGAACATTTTCCCATCCGTCCAGATTTTGAGAACAATGAAGTTGTGATGACAGAGAACGAGCCATCATCTGCACAAGCTTATGCAAAGAAGGAGAAGGCGAGGAAGGAGAAAGCTACCTAGATGCCTACTCAAGAGGAGGCATCTGAATACTTCTTGAAGACCAAACAAGAGCAGCTTGGTTACTTGATTGCATCCACGCTGAGGATTGAGCAAAGTCTGGCCACCCTCACTCGGAATCAGCAGAGCCTAGAGAGAATCATGGAACACAAGTTCTATGACTTGGATGTCAAGGTAACGGAAGTTCAGTCTGCAGTGGAGCAGCTCCAGGAGGACATGCAGGAGAGGAGAGGCAGGACTACTACTCATGCCTTTGCCAGAGTGCCAAGAGGTCCGAGGTCGTCTACCGTGCCAGTTGCTGACACAAGAGCCACCACCTCAGCACCAGCCACAGCCTCAGTTCCACCAGCTCCAGCATCTACTTCAGCTCCAACTCCAGCGACTACTTCAGCATCTACCGAAGCCTTCGTCCTTGGAGTGATCCGGACTCCACCACCACCTGAAGATCAAGCCTGAGCGTCGATCTAGTGCTATAAATTTTCTAGGAACTTTTTGGTAATTTGTTGCCAAAGGGGGAGAAGATGTATAGATCATAGGCTTCGAGAGAGAGTGTGTTGCTTTGCTTTTCTCTCTTGCTTTATTTGGTGGTTTTTCGAACTTCTGTGTGCTTTTGAGTGCTTGAGATACTACGTCATTATTTGTGAGACATTGATGATCATGTGTTTGATCATAAGCTACACTTAATGCTTGCTTAATGCTATTATCTTATCTATCTTATGTGATCATTCATTATTCTTGGTGATGAGTGCATGTATTTCATTCTTATCATTTTGAGCGCTCCACCAAGATGTATGTGACATGGAAGAGTAACCCATGACTCTAACTCTTTGTGCATTTGCAGTCCAAAGCAAAATTTAAATATGCACAAATTTAGGGGGAGCTCTTACTTATCACATACTTCTCAAAGCGACGATATATTTCATGCTTATTATCATTTGTCGAAGCTTTGATCTGTATGTTGTCATCAATTACCAAAAAGGGGGAGATTAAAAGTGCAACTATCCCTAGGTGGTTTTGGTAATTCATAACAACATATAGCTCATTGAGCTAATGCTATTCCAAGATGATTATTTCAGGAAAGCTCAATGATTGGCATGGCATGGATGTGAAAGTGGAACCCTCAAAATGCTAAGGACAAAGGATTGGCTCAAGCTCAAAAGCTCAAGACTCTTCATTTTATATTTTAGTGATCCAAGGTCACATTGAGTCTTTAGGAAAAGCCAATACTATCAAGGAGGGATGAGGTGTTGCTTAATGAGCCTCTTGCTTCATGTGCTTAGTGATATGCTCCAAAACCCTCAACTACTTTCCCATATCCACATATGACATAAACCCTAAGCCAAACTCGGTCCTACCGATTCTTCCTATCCGGCGCCACCGAGTTTCACTTGTCATTAGCCACTGCCAAACCCTAGCAATTCGGTTCTACCAATAAGGATCTCGGTCTCACCGAGATGGGGTTGCAAACTCTCTGTTTCCCTTTCGTAACTTTTCGGTCCCACCGAAAGAGCGAATCGGTCCCACCGAGATTGCAATGTAAACTCAGTGTTTCCCCTTTGTAACTTTTCGGTCTCACCGAGTTCCACTCGGTCTCACCGAAGGAGCAAATCGGTCCCACCGAGTTTGCCTGACCAACTCTCTGGGTAGCTAATTACCAAACTCGGTCTCACCGAGTTTGTGTAATCGGTCTCACCGAGATTACGTTATGCCCAAACCCTAACCATATCGGTCCCACCGAGTTGCATGTCAGTCCCACCGAAAATCTCTAACGGTCACTAGGTTTACATTTTCGGTCCGACCGAGTTTGTTGATTCGGTCCCACCGAGATTGGAAAACTGTGTAACGGTTGGATTTTGTGTGGAGGCTATATATACCCCTCCACCTCTTTCTCATTCATTGAGAGAGCCATCAGAACACACACATCATTCCAACTCATATGTTCTGAGAGAGAACCACCTACTCATGTGTTGAGACCAAGACATTCAATTCCTACCATATGAATCTTGATCTCTAGCCTTCCCAAGTTGCTTTCCACTCAAATCTTCTTTCCACCAAATCCAAATCCTATGAGAGAGAGTTGAGTGTTGGGGAGACTATCATTTGAAGCACAAGAGCAAGGAGTTCATTACCTACACACCATTTGTTACTTCTTGGAGAGTGGTGTCTCCTAGATTGGCTAGGTGTCAATTGGGAGCCTCCGACAAGATTGTGGAGCTGAACCAAGGAGTTTGTAAGGGCAAGGAGATCGCCTACTTCGAGAAGATCTACCGCTAGTGAGGCAAGTCCTGTGTGGGCGTTGGCCATGGTGGGATAGACAAGGTTGCTTCTTCGTGGACCCTTTGTGGGTGGTTGCTTCTTCGTGGACCCTTCGTGGGTGGAGCCCTGTGTGGACTCGCGCAACCGTTGCCCTTGGGTGGAGCCCTGTGTGGACTTGCGCAACCGTTACCCTTCGTGGGTTGAAGTCTCCATCAACGTGGATGTAGGATAGCACCACCTATCCGAACCACGGGAAAAAACATCTGTGTCTCCAATAGCGTTTGAATTCTCCAAACCCTTCCCTTTACATTCTTGCAAGTTGCATGCTTTACTTTCCGCTGCCAATATACTCTTTCCATGCTTGCTTGAATTATGTGATGATTGCTTGACTTGTCCCAAAATAGCTAAAATCTGCCAAGAACTAAAATTGGGAAAAGGTTAAGTTTTTATTTGGTCAAGTAGTCTAGTCACCCCCCCCTCTAGACATACTTCCGAATGGCGGCGGAGTCTTGGCTGGTGCGGGCCCGGCAGTGGCCCTGCTGACGCCCTCGGCAAGGGTCTTGCCGTGGCGTTGCTTTCATCCCCAGCAAGGATCTTGCCGGGGATCTTGTGGATTTCCTTGGCTAGGATCCTGCCGAGGGTCTCCATCTTCTAGTCCTTATCTGAACTCATATATTTACGAGCTTGATGAAGATTTGCATGCCACCACAGAGGCGCCTCCCGAGTCTTGGTTCCAACGTAGTTGGTTAGGTTGAAGCCGGTCGGCTCAAGGGTGGTTCACTCCGCTGGCATCGGGCAAGTTGCCCCGGCAAGGCTCTTGCTGGGGCCGCGGGGGGGCGGCGCCTTGGCAAGGATCTTGCCGAGGGAGTCCACCTCGCCCTCTTGCCCTCCTGTGCTTCCAGTCTTGGCGTCGCCTTGGTCGTCTTGTGCTTTGGCTTCTCTCCGGCTTCCCTCCTCTACCCTGATAAGTGTGGCCGCGGCGCGTGGCTCTGACTGCCCACGCACAAGTAAAGGGGTCAGAAGGAGAGCCCCTACTTTTGTACACCGACTGGAGCCCCCGGGCCTGGGCCACACATAAGCATGCCGCGTTGTTGGGCTAGGCCCAGAACGGTGCGCGGGCAGGTGGGCGGATTTTACCGTAGTAACTTCCCGTCCGCCGCGCTTCCCCACGACCCGCGTTGAAAGCGCGACGTGGAAGGTCATGTGTGACGTGGGGGTCATGCATGGGGCCGTTCATGCATGCATGTGTCACATCGTGGTAAAGAGGCGGCTCGTGCCTTCCCCATAAAAGGAGGGAGTCATAGAGGCACGGCCAATTTACTCGGGTGGACTCGGGTCGTGGTGTTCAAGGCGCCCACGCCCCATGATCACGGGGTGGGGAGCGGCCGCTTCGTGTATCCCTCCAATGTCGATCGCTCGCCATGTGTCCCTCATGCAGGTGGCAGGAGGTGGAGGCTGGAAACCAGGCCGTCGCTGATTCGAGCAGCGGTCCGGTCCTCATTCCCTGTGCCCCCGATGACCGGATTGGTCAAGTGGGGCGGCCGAGCCCCGACTCCGCCTCTTTATAAGGAGGGGAGGGGGAGGCATTCCGCATTCTTCCATCACCTGTCTCCTTCCACCTCTACTTCTTCCTTCCATCCGCCATGGCAAGAGGAAGCGTTGGCCCTTCGATGGTGGTGGCGAGGGTCGCTGCTCGCCAGCGCGTTCCTCCTTCCCAAGAGCTCATGGCGGCAGAACCGGCCACGAGAGGAAGGGGGAGGGGGCGAGGTCGAGGTCGTCGCAGCGCTCGGGGGAGAGGAGGACGGGGCGGCGCATCGGCCTCACCTCCACCAGCGATGCCTCCTCCGACGGAGCACCCCGTCGGGGACCAGCCCCGCGAGTTCTTCATCAGGCTACGCCGGCCACCGCGTCGCCGCCTCCATCTCCCTATTGCCTTTGCTCGGGAGATGGAGCTCGATCCACCCCAGACCCTCTAGTTGCACATGAAGGGCTGCGGGAACGGCGGCACACGGGTCGACGTCGACTTCCCTGCCCCTCACGTCATTTACCTCCGCCACGGATGGAAGACGTTCACACGCAACCACATCCTGACAGCGGGGCTTGTCCTCTACTTCAAGTTAACAGAGGGCAGCCTGCTCTCCGTCACGGTCTTCGGAGATCTCGGAACTCGCTTGAAGTGCTGCGTGGAGAGCTCCTCCGACGATGAAGATTCCTCCTCAAGCGGGAGTGACGAGGAGTACAGCGACGGCGAGGGAGTCGAGCGGCAGGATGCCGAACCCTACTTCGACTGACTGTGCCACCCCTCCCTCGGCCACATGCCTTGCCGAGGGCCATCCTCGCCAAGCTCTCCATCGGGGTGCTCCCTGTCGTCTCCTCGGGCGGCTGGCGTAGGAGGGCCGGAGAGCGCGAAGAAGGCGGGTGGCGGCCGTCAAGTCGGAGTACGCGGGCGCCGATGCCTTCATCGCGTATTGCCGGCCCGCTGCCTCATCTTCCAGCTCCCCTCCCGGCACCGGGACGTTCTCTTGGTGCCTTCTGCTCCTCGCACCTCACCTAGGCGCTCTTTTCGCCCTCCTGCCCTCTTGTTCCACCTTCTGAGGAGAGGGACAAGCAAGAGATTATGGGCATATTATTATTTTTTTAGTTTGTAAGCCTGCGGGCACTTGTTAATTTTAAGACTTGTTATCGCCTTGCTCATGTTTTTAATTGCATATGAATTGTACCTGTATGGCATGTTTTTAATGAAAAAGGGGGCTTGTCAGGTTCTTTGTGCGTGAGCGAGGCCCATGCCAAGGATGAATCCTTGTTATTTTTAATATAAACATGTCGCCCGGCAACAGGCCTTGCCGTCTTCCCACTTCGGTCGACCATTCTCGCTCTCTTGGCAGAGGCAGGGGCGAAGTAGAGTTCGGCCCCTCGTTCATCTCCTCTCCACCGCGACTAGTACCAAATTCTGACCTAGGAGGTAGCTCTTGGGTATAGGAAATGGGTAGCATGGTGGTTTCAAGAACATAAATGAGGTTTCACATGTCCCAGTTCTATACGAAAACGCATAGCAGGGGGATGAAAGACATATCTGAATCCGCAGCCCCCGGAAACCTTGGCTTGCCGTGGTTGGATCCTTGTATCTTCAGCCCCCGACAGTCTTGGCTTGCTCGGGCTGGAGCACCGGTTCGTTCTCTTTTTCCCAAGCGGATCACCTGAAGTGTGCGCGTGCCCTGCGAACCAAAGAGAACAGAAAGACGCACACTCGACCTCTAGGCTATGGGTTAGTGGCCGCTAAGCACTATCAACACTAACCGAGGGAAAGACTTGACCTAGCATGCATGCTATAACTTAGGGTGCCAGCGCTTCGTTTATTTATGCTCAGGGTCTGCGCCTGGCTTTGTACAGAGGGTTACATGCCTTGCCGGCAAGGCTCGTACAAAAGGTGCTTCGCCGGGAGGCCCGGCAACCGCGCCTTATGGGTAAAACATGTGAAGATGTTCGATGTTGCAGGAATTGCTTACTGGGACAGCACCTTCGGTCTCCAGGCGGACTACGCCGGGCTTATTGACTCGTATTACCCAATAAGGGCCTTCCCACTTTGGCGTCAACTTGTTGGAATTCTTGGCCGACTGAATGCGCCGAAGAACTAGGTCACCTTCCTCAAAGCTTCGGGCATGGACCTTGTAGCTATGGTAGCGGCGCAAGGCTTGCTGGTAACATGCTGCTCTCACAGCCGCCCGAAGACTATATTTCTCAAGGAGCATTGTGTCATCTTGCCACAATCGCTCTTGCTCAAGCTCGTCATAAGTGATCACTCGAGGTGACCCGTATATGAGTTCCGTTGGGAGAACTGCTTTTGCCCCGTATACCAGGGCAAAGGGTGTCTGGCCGGTGGCTCGATTTGGCATCGTTCTAATCGACCAAAGAACTGCCGGCAACTCATCAATCTAGTGCCTTTCTCTTTTGTGCAGCTTATCAGAAGTCTTTGTTCTCAGGCCTCACAGTACTTCAGCATTTGCCCTCTCCGCCTAGCCGTTGCTCCGTGGGTGTGCCACGGAAGAAAAACAGACCTTGTTGCCGAGGTCTCGGATGTACTGCATGAAGGCATGGCTTGTGAACTGCATGCCGTTGTCGGTGATGACTCTGTTTGGCACACCAAAACGGCAGAGTAGTCCCTTGAAGAACTTGACGGATGACTGTGTTGTCACCTTCCTCGCTGCTTGCACATTAGGCCACTTTGTGATCTTGTCGATTGCAACGTACAAGTACTCAAAGCCCCCGATAGCATGGGGGAAGGGGCCCAGTATGTCGATCCCCAAGACCGAAAATGTCGAAGAGAGAGGAATTGTTTGAAGGGCTAGAGCTTGTTGATGAAGCTTCTTTGAATGGAACTGGCATGCTTCGCACCTGGTTACTAGTGCTGTTGCATCCTAGAGGGCGGTGAGCCAGAAGAAGCCTTGCCGGAATGCGTTGCCGGCAAGGGCCCTCGACCCTATCTGAGAGCCACATATGCCTCCATGTATCTCCGCCAACAGCTCCAGTCCTTCCTCCCGAGGGATGCACTTCAATTTCACACCGTTCGTCCTTTTTCTGTACAGGACGTCATTGACGAACTGGTACAAGGCAGACCGATGCGATACATTTTCCGCTTCTTCCTGCTCCTCAGGAAGTTCCCCTGTCTGGAGGAAACGGACGGTATGTTGTGCCCATGCCGGAGCCTGGTCTCAACGGCAAGGACCAAAGGCATCTGTTCCGCCATGGGAGCAGTCATCTCTACGGCCAGGGCTTGGCGCTCCGCCGGAGCCAGCTGCCCCTTGGCAGGCCCGGAATCCACGACAACGCTCTTGCCGGTGGCACCTAGGGGCTCGGCGGGAAAGTACTTGCCGGGGCCGGATTTCCTCCTCTTGTTCCGCTCCATCGACGGTTCGACGAATGGTTGAGTTAGCCGAAGCAAAAAGGTACATGGTTCCACAGGTAGCTTGAATGTAGCGCGCTTTGACAGGTAGTCAGTGATGTCGTTCTCTGCTCAGGGAACGTGCTCCGCTTGAATACCATCGAAGCGCTCGTCCAGCTTCCTCACCTCATCTATGTAGACCTCCATTAACGAACTCTGGTAATCTTTGTTGACCTGTCTAACGACAAGCCGTGAATCACCCCTGACGATGAGCTTCTTCACCCCGAGGTCTGCCGCGATCCTAAGACCGGCGAGCAGCTCCTCGTACTCAGTAGTGTTGTTTGTGGACATCTCCCTGGGAAAGTGCATTTGGATCACATACTTGCGGTGCTCTCCGGTGGGTGCGACAAGCAGTACACCGGCACCGACGCCTTGGAGCAAGAAAGCCCCGTCAAAGTACATGATCCAGTCGCGACTTGCCTCCTTGCCGGAGAGAGCAGTCTCCTGGATTTCCTTGTCGGGCGTGGAGGTCCATTCTGCAACGAACTCTGCCAAGACTCTGCTCTGGATTGTCGAAGTACTTTCAAACTTCAACCCAAAGGTCGACAACTCTAAGGCCCACTCCACAATCCTTCCGGTTGCATCTGGGTTGTGCAGTATCTGTTGAAACGGGAGGCGGGTGACGACAGTAATATCGTGGGCTTGGAAGTAATGACGCAGCTTCCTCGAGGCCATAAGGACGCTGAAGAGCAATTTCTGCACACCGAAGTACCTTGACCTGCCACCTGCAAGAGGGAGCTGACAAAATAAACAGGGTGCTACATCATCTTCTTCTGCAACACTTCTCTTGGCTATGCGGGCCCTGCCCTGATGGCATCGCATTCTGCCAGGTGCCCTGCCTTGCCGGCACCAGGCCCTGCCGGGGGAATCCCTGACTTGCCATCCGCCGGTCCTGCCATGGGCACTGCCTCTTCGTCGACCTCCCTCTGCGCCACTAGTGCGGCGCTGACCACTTGATTCATTGCCGCCAGATACAGCAGCAACGGCTCTTGTGGTTTAGGCGCAACCAGTATTGGCGTAGAGGAAAGGTATTTCCTCAGTTCCTGCAACGTCGCCTCGGCTTCTGGGGTCCACTCCATTGGGCCTGCCTTCTTCAAGATTTTGAAAAAGGGAAGGGAACGTTCATCGGACTTGGAGATCAACCTGCTCATGGCGGCAACGTAGCCAGTGAGCCGGCACACATCCTTGATCCGCTTGGGTGCCTCAATCTGCTCGATAGCCTTGATCTTGTCTAGGTTTGCCTCTATCCCACGCTGCGACACAAAGAAGTCGAGAAGTTTTCCTGACGGGATGCCAAAGACACACTTCTCAGGGTTCAGCTTGAGGTTGATCTTGCGTAGGTTGGCAAACATCTCTCCTAGGTCTTGTACAAGGGTCGCCTTGTCCTTGGGTTTGACCACTATGTCGTCCATATATGCTTCCATATTTCTATGTAGCTGGGGCACAACACCAATCTGGACTGCCCTAGCGAATGTCGAGCCAGCACTCTTCAACCCGCAACTCATCCGTAAAAAGCAATATGTACCACATGGGGTGATAAAGGCTGTCTTCTCTTCATCTTCACTTGCCATGAAGATCTGGTGGTAGCCCGAGTAGGCGTCGAAGAATGACAACAGATCACACTCGGCTGTGGAGTCAACAATCTGATCGTTGCACGACAACAGGAAGGGGTCCTTAGGACAAGCCTTATGGACATCCGTGTAGTGAATACACAGCCTCCACTTCCCATTTGCCTTGCGCACCACCACCGGATTGGCCAACCACGTCGGATGGAGCACTCCTCTCACCAAACCTGCCACTTCCAATTTCCTGATCTCCTTTGTGATGAACTCCTTGTTCCAAAGCTTGCTTCCTGACGTTCTGCATGACGGGTCGCGCATGGGGACAGACAGCAAGGTGGTGCTCAATCACTTCCCTGGGAATGCCAGGGATGTCAGATGCTTGCCACGCAAACACATCGACATTCGCCCGCAGGAAAGTGATGAGCGCGCTTTCATATTTGCCGTCGAGGGTGGAGCTTATGGTGAAAGCCAATCCCGTGCCATCCTCCTTGACAGACACCCTCTTGGTCTCTGGTGGTGCAACTCGGGGTTTCTTGCTCTTGCCGGTAGAGCTCTCAGGCGTGTCCTCGATGGTAGCACAGCACTCCGAAGAGGTGCGCTTGCCGGAGTGGGTGCGAGAGGTCTTGCCGATCTTCTTCTTCCCTCCCAAGGCCTCAATGGCAGGAGCAAGTTCCTTGGCGACAGCTGCTGCAACTGCTTCTCGATAGAGTTGTTCAGCGCAGATCAACGCAACCTTCTTGTCGGAGGGGACGGTGACGATGGTCATCGGCCCAGGCATCTTCAGTGTATTGTAGGCATAGTGCGACGCCTCCATGAACTTGGCTAGTGCCAGGCGACCGAGGATCCCGTTGTAGGGCAAGGGGATCTCGGCCACATCTAAGACGACACTTTCCGTCCTGTAATTCAACTCACCTCCAAATGTCACGGGCAGTGTGACCTTCCCCTTCGGCTGGCTCCTTCCCGGACTGACCCATTGAAACGTATCTGTTTCCTCAAGGTCTCCATCAGGACTTTGCAGCCTTTTGATCACGATGGGCGAGATCAAGTTCAGGCCGGCCCTGCCGTCAACCAGCATCTTATTCACCTTTAGGATGCGTATCGTTGGTGAGACCAACAACAGCAAAAACCCGACCGCAGTCGTGCGGTCAGGGTGGTCCTCAGCGTCAAAGATGAGGGGCGTGCTGGACCAGTTCAGTGGCCTCTAAGCGTCGAACGATGGCTCTGCTGCTGTAATCTCAGGTGCCCACTGCTTGAGCTGGCGGTGATAAGTGTGCAGCGCAGCACCGCCATCGACGCACATGGCCTACGTAGCCTTCTGGAACTCATGCTCACCGGACTTGTCGTCCTCGTCACGATTATCGTCTTCCTGCTTCTTGTCGCGGCCCCGGGCGGGCCTCCCTTGATGGTTATCCTAGCCACGGCGACCTCCTTGGCCGCCACGCTTCTTGTCGGATCCTTCGGCACAATCCCGACCCTTCTCCTTGTCCCGCCTCTCATATTCGGCTTTTTGCTTTTCAGCAAGTAGCTCAACTTCTCGGCAGTTCTGGAGGTCGGGGCCCTTGGTGTGGTGGATCTTGCAGTACTCCTTGTCGGAGCTCCCTAGCTTGTCGGCAGCCGCCAAGTGAGGGAGTCCTGGACTAAGGGGTCCTCGGGCGTCCGGCCTGTTATCTATTGGGCCGGACTGATGGGCTATGAAGACATGAAGGCAGAAGACTATACCTGAGTCCAGATGGGACTCTCCTTGGCATGGAAGGCATGCTTGGCGACCGACTATGAAGATTCCTTCTTATGTAACCGACTCTATGTAAACCCTAGATCCCTCCGGTGTCTATATGAACCGGAGGGGATAGTCCGGAAAGGACACCATTCATTATCATAGTCATATAGGCTAGGCTTTTAGGGTTTAGCCATCACGAGGTCGTGGTAGATCAACTCTTTTAACACCCATATTCATCAATATCAATCAAGTAGGATGTAGGGTATTACCTCCATAGAGAGGGCCCGAACCTTGGTAAACACTGTGTCCCCTGTCTCCTGTTACCATCAAGCCAGTTCGGGACCCCGTACCAGAGATCTGCCAATTTTGACACTGACATTGGTGCTTTCATTGAGAGTTCTGCTGTGCTGTCCACAAAAGGTTCGATGGATCCTTCAATCGTCTATAACGACGCTGTCCAAGGAGAAACCTTCCTCCTCGGGCAGATTTTCATGTTCGGTGGCTTCGTACTGCGGGCCAACTCGCTCGGCCATCTGGGGCAGATCGATAGCTACGCCCCTGGCCACCAGGTCAGATTTGGGAACTTGAACAACGTCGTGAATATCCATGGAGACTTGATCTTCGATGGATTCGAGACCGCAGCGATCGTTCCCCTTCGCTCCGAGGAACATGACTTAAATCCGTCATCGGATCACATCCAGGAGATGGTCCCTATTGCTGCAACGGCCTTAGAACCAGAGCAGATCGTGCCATCCGAAGCCACAGAGTCCGCGGCGTTGGAGGCGCACACGGACTCGGCACCCCGCGATATCTGCATCAGTGAAACTCTAGATTCATCTCCGGTTATAAACTCCGAGCCATATACGCTTGCGGACACCGAGATGGATCAGTTATCGATCTTCGAATTCAGTGCCATAGACGTCTTTCAGCACTCACCTTTGGGCGACGTCCTAAATGCTTTAAGGAACCTGTCATTCACAGATGTCTCGCAGCCGAACTATGTCCGGTTCGAACTAGGGGCTGACGACGGAGAATTATATTTCCTGCCCGCCACCCACTTCATAGCCACAGTCGAGGACTTAACCGACATGCCCACTCTTGGCTCCGCAGACATTGACGGCCCGGACAACGATGCGGATAAGAAGCAAGGCCAAGATCTGCCAGTCATCAAGCGTAAAACAGCCACCCCTTTACATAACGTGTACATGATCGATACACTCAAAAAGCCTCGCGGAAGAGACAAGGGAGACCTAGTTAAAACTCCTGAGTCACAGTCTAAGTTCCGGTGCCCCAAGCCACACCGAAGCAATAATGGCACTGGAGAAACTAGTACTCTGGACGGGGCCGAAAGCAATAAAGACCCTGTGGGAACAGCATTCCAGCAGGAGGAACAGGAAAACGGGCAAGCCAGCCCCGACAAACATGCCCTGCACGGCGACGGATCGGAAGACGACAACTACCTTCTGCTCTCCGAAGATGAGGAAAGCCTCGGCGACGAAGACTTCATCGTACCCGAAGAGCCCCTAGAATAGGAGCGCTTTAAGAGCAGGCTGATAGCTACGGGAAGGAGCCTGAAAAAGAAGCAACAACAATTTCAACCTGACCAAGACCTACTCAACGACAGGTGGAACAAAGTCCTGGTCGCCGAAGAATACGGCCTCATTAGCCCATCCAAAAGCTACCCAAAGCACTGATCGCTCTACCAGTCCGACGACAGGGCGTCCGGGCCCATACCATCGTCACACAACACGGCAGGTCATCGGCAACTCTGTCCGGATAAAAAGGCAACTCAAGCCGAACACCAGACCGCCCCACCTCACCAAAAAGGAAAGAACAACGCAGGCCAGGATTACCTAGACAACCTGCAGAGGGACTGGGACAATAGAGCAGGAAGCGCAAGACCGATCTACAGATCACAAAAACATGCTTCGGCACGCGACGATGGCCACCTATGCAGACGTGCCACACCTCGCCGCGACCAGGCCGAAAACCGCAATGGAACTCCTTCGGAATTACACCACAGTGTGGCCCAACATAGACGCGCCGCACACATGTTTTGCTTCATTGATGAGGTAATGGATTATGAATTTCCAAAAGGATTCAAACCCGTCAATATTGAATCATATGATGGGACAATGATCTCGCAGTATGGATTGAAGATTTCATCCTACACATCCACGTGGCCCGTGGAGACGACCTCCATGCCATTAAATACCTCCCACTAAAGCTAAAAGGACCAGGTCGGTACTCGTTAAACAGCTTGCCTGAAAATTCCATATGCAGCTGGAAGGACTTGGAAGAGGCCTTCCTCGATAACTTCCAAGGAACACATGTCCGGCCACCACCCGCCACTGCCCCCACCACCCGCCGTTACCCCTCGCCGCGTCGCGCCGAAAACCCGCCGCCCCTCTTGCCCCATCGCCCCACCACCTGCTGCCGCCCCCTCGCCCCTCGCCACGTCGCCCCACCACCCGTCGCCCCACCACCCGCCGCCCCACCCCTCCCTTGCATGGCCGTCCCCGCCCCGTCCCGCCGCGGCCTCCCCCTCCACCAGGCCGCTGCCGCCCCCACCCGGCGCGCCCACCCCCTCCACCAGGCCGCCGCCTCCCCCACCACCGGCGATCCCATGCAACTAGGTGAGTGATCTTTCCCCCTTTTTAGTTTACTTTGTTTTAGATTCTTTTAGTTAATTAAGTTTAAGTTTAAGTTATAGTTTTACTTTAGTTTTAGTTTTAGTTTCGTTTTAGTTTTATTTTTAGTTTAGTTTACTTTAATTTAGATTACTTTTAGTTTTAGTTTAGAAGAAGAAGAAGAAGAGTAGAAGGAGGAGGAGGAGGGAGAAGAAGAAAGAAAAGAAAAGAAGAAGAAGAAGAAGAAGAAGAAGAAGAGGAAGAAGAAAGAAGAGGAATAGGAGGAGGAGGAGGGAGGAAGAGGAGGAGAAGAAGAAGAAGAAGAAGAAGAAGAAGAAGAAGAAGAAGAAGAAGAAGAAGAAGAAGAAGAAGAAGAAGAAAAAGACACCCTGACACCCCGACTCCGACACCCTGACACCACACACACCACACCCCGACCCACACCCCGACCCCAACCCCGACACCCTGACACTCCGACCCCGACACGCCACCCCGACACCCCGGCACGACACCCCGACCCCAAACCCTGACACCACACCCCGACCCTGACACCGACACCCCGACACCCTGACACCACACGTGACCCACACTCCGACCCCGACCCCGACAGCCTGACACTCTGACCCCAACACGCCATCCCGACACCCCGGCACGACACCCCGACCCCCGACACCCTGACACCACACCCCGACCCCGACCCCGACACCCCGACCCCGAAATAGCACCCCGACCCCGACACGACACCCACGACACTAGAGGCCGACAGGGTCATATATTTGTGAATTATGAGTTAGGTCATATATTTTGCGATTTTATTATGAAAAACATCATATATAATTGTGTTGATCGGGTAGATTTAAATGTGTAGTTGTTTCATCGCTGCTAGGTTTGGTGTTCCACGACCTCCCCGTGCGTTTGACGAGCTCTGCCCCTTCGTTCGTGGGTGAGCACAAATGACATGTTCTCCTCCCCCCTTAATTATTTGCTCTGTTCCGGTGTTCATGCCGATGAAACTTGCTAGCTAGCTATATATGTGTCTTGAATCATCAGTATGCGTAACCAATATGTGTCTCCCGTTTGAAAGGGTTATAGTTATAAATATGCATGCATTTGCATATTTATAACCGTGATTCTTTCAAATTGTCCAGCGCTATCCATGGACAACCTGAGTATGTGTAGATTGGGTTCGTTTTCCCATATGATTTGCTTCGGATCCGACGCATAAATTTCGTCAGTGCCTCCCTTGTTGTTCTCCGGGTACACATCCTCTCTGTTTATTGCAGAGACGTGTATCAGGAGAACAACGGGGAGGTGCTGCTAAAATTTTGCGCTGGATCCGGAGCATAGCATGGGAAAATGAACCCAATCTACACATACTCGGGTGCGATTAGGACCTATCATTACCTATTAGAGTGTAGGTTGCATGGACGTAATAAAATTGACAAACTAGATCAACTATTGAATATATACATGACGAATTATATATATATATATATATATATATATTTGTTGTGAATCCAGTAGCTCTGAAAGTCAAGATGAGTGATCGTGCGTGGATGTACACCGGTCACACTGGTCAGAACAAATGGAGCACCGAATGGTTCACAAAAACCAAGGGATTTGTCCAAGACGCATTTGCAAATGGCCAAAGGAAAACCCGGTGCCCCTGTTTCCGGTGCGACAACTGGGAAAAGAGGACAGAGGCTAAAATGGGCAAACAACTGCAGAAGAGTGGTTTTACACTCGATTATACACTGTGGACATTTCATGGTTAGTCTGCCCAATGTGACCTAGCTGAGGTGGTTCATCGTCGCACCGACGAGCATGGTACCGGGATGGAAAACATGGTGCAAGACTTGGATGATGTTTAGGATTCGAAGGAGGAGATGGAGGAATCTGCAAAGGCCTTCAATGAAATGTTGGAGTCTTCAAAACGTCCGCTCCACGAGCACACTGAGCTTTGTCAGTTGGATGCCATCTCACATGTAATGGCTCTGAAGGCTCAGTTCTACTTGGGCGTCGAATGCTGTGACGCAATGATGATAGTATTTGGACGCTTTTTACCCAAAGGCCATGTAATGCCTGCAAACCTGTACCAGTCGGACAAAATCCTCCGTGCACTGAAGATGCCCTATGAGAAGATACATGCGTGTGAGAAAGGATGTGCCTTATTTAGGCTTGACTATGCGGACTTGAACTATTGTCACATTTGCAAGTCTTCCAGGTATGTTGTGGTGGACAACGGTATGGGTGAGTAGATGCAAACCAAAATCCCCGTTAGTGTTCTTTGGTATATGCCAATCGTACCAATCGAAGAGACGGCCAGACAGATGATATGGCACAAAACGGGCAAAAGAACCGAACTAGATGCAGATGGGAATCTGATGATGGTACACACATCAGATGGTGTTGCGTGGAAAAAGTTTGATGAATTACATGTTGAAAAAGCGGCAGATCTGAGGCATCCTTGAGTCGGCATCAGCACAGATGGGTTCAGTGTGTTTGGTCCGACGACAACCCAATACAGTTGTTAGCCCGTATTTGTCTTTCCACTCAATCAGATTATGCAAAGAAAGAACATTTTCCTGACCTTGATAATTCCAGGGCCCAACTATTTGGGGAAAAATATGAATGTGTACGTGCAGCCACTTAAGGACGAATTGCAAGAAGCCTGGGATAGTGGGTTCAAGACATACGATTCCTATATCAAACAGAACTTCATAATGCGTGTCTGGTACATGTACTCGACGCATGACTTGCCGGTGTATGCGCTATTCGTTGGCTGGTGTGTGCATAGAAGGTTCCCGTGCCCCACATGCAAGGGAGCTCTTGAGTTTCATTGGCTTCAGGCCGGTCGCAAGCTTTCTTGCTTCGACATGCATAGACAGTTCCTGGATCCTCGCCATAAGTTTTGGAAAGACAAGAAGAACTTCATCAGACGTAGAGTTTTCAAAAACTCTGCACCACCTGCGTTGACAGGCCAACAGACCCTGGATCAGCTAAACGCTCTCGAGCCAGATCCAGAGCGTCCAAGGTACTTCAAGGGGTATAATTATAAACATGCCTGGACTCACAAGACATGCTTATGGGATCTGCCTTATTTCAAAGACCTCCTTTGCCCACACAACATCAACGTGATGCACACTGAGAAGAATATTGCCGAGGCACTTTTTGGTACATTGTTCGTCATACATGGGAAGTCAAAGGATAATACTAAGGCTAGAGTCGATCTGGAGGCGCTATGTGATAGACCGTTACAAAACATGAAAGAACCGAAAGGAAAGCAGAACTGGACGAAGCCAAAGGCATGGTTCAATCTTGGAAGGCCAGCTATGAGGGAAATTATCTTGTGGGTGAATATGCAGTTGATGTTCCCCGATGGGTATGCAACGAATCTAAAGAGGGAAGCGAGTCTTGATAAATTGAAGATATTTGGTCTCAAGAGTCATGATTGGCACATATGGATTGAGCGGGTAATGCCGGTGATGGTGCGTGGTTTCATCCCTGAGGATGAATGGCTAGTACTGGCAGAACTCGGCTATTTCTTCCGTGTTCTTTGTGCGAAAGAACTATCGCCTGGCATGCTAGAAGAAATGGAAGAGTTGGCGCCAGAGTTTATCTGCAAGTTAGAGAAGATTTTTCCACCGGGCTTCTTTAATCCAATGCAGCATTTGATTTTGCATCTCCCGACCAAGGCAAGATTGGTGGGGGTGGGGGTGTGCAAAATCATTGGTGCTACCCAATGAGAGGATGCAGAAGATGCTTCGAGAAAAATGTAAAAATAAACGTAGAATTAAAGCATCGATGGCTGAGGCATTCATCACCGAGGAGGCGGCAAACTTCGTGACAGCACACTATGAAGCCAAAAATCATCATTTGCATAATCCGAAGCCCCGGTAGAATGCTGACGACCCTAAAAAGGGTCAACCAACCTCAGCCTATTCAAAGGGAATCTTGCACCAGCCAGTGGTTCGAAACTAGTATCTTTGGATAATGAAGAATGGCGGACCATTTCGTTGTATATCTTCAACAACCTCATAGCAGTGCGGCCGTACATCAAGTAAGTTCTCGGTACATTGTTTCGCAACTTCTATTTCCTTTGAACTGCTCTTATTCCTGGATATTTCATACAGTCGATACGTCGCCATATTCTCGTATGGAGAGGTGCTACAAAAGGATTCCGTCGAAGAGTATGAGCTTCTCGCAAAGCAAGGAGGCGGCTATCCCGGTTTCATCTTTTGGTTCAAAAAACAGTAGTTTATATTAGACCATTTCATTCCATTCGCTAATTTGTGCCTAATGCGACAATGCTTTCGTATTAAACTTGTAGGCTAATCTATGGACGCCGAATTGAGACAAGTGGCTAATGGTTTTGACTATAAGGTCTGTTCAGTTGACAAATACGACATCAATGGGTATCCCTTTCGTAATTATGGCAAAGAACTATCTATGGCCGATCGAAAGTCTACAAATTGTTGTGTATCTGCTATCGGTGAAGGAGGTACCGAGTATTATGGGAGAGTTGAAGCAATTTATGAACTTCTATTCTATGGTGAAAACCCACCGAATGTCGTAGTCTTCAAATGTTATTGGTTTCAACCGAAGGAGACTAGAAGGACTCATGAACATATAGGGCTAGTTGAAATCAAACAAAGCACCCATTTAGATGTTCTTGATGTCTATATTACATCTCAATAGGTGACCCAAGTATTCTATCTACCGTGGGCCTGCAAAACTAATCCAAATCTGAAAGGTTGGGATGTCGTTTATGAAGTGTCGCCACGTGCTAGACTATCTCCCCCAAAGGAAGAGGATTATGAACCTCACATTAACCCAGACACATATGAAGGAGAATTGTTTCAAGAGACACGTCTTTCCAAAAAGTGTTTCAAGAACCGCTATACTTCACCCCAAAACATTGAAGTAGACAGCGACAGTGAATCCGGCATCACCCCAGAGGAGGAACAAGAAGAGCCAGAACAAGAAGAGGGTACTGCTGCGGATGACCTGTCAATGCTTGACCGATTACGTCAAGGTGGCCTTGCACATGTTGATGCTGCTGAACCCTATTACTACGTCATTGATGATAGTGATGATGATGATTATGCATTTATTGATGATAGTGATCGAGATTATTAGTAGTTCGTGTCAGGTATTCAATTTTTTTATGTTGTACTTGATGATGATACACTTAAGTGATATACATATTATTATTCATGTCAGTATTTTGTTATATTGTAGTAATTTCGTTTACTCTTTGTCATGGCAGGTGTTGAAAGATGATGGGCGCTGGTAGGGAGCGCTCCGAGGCCCCTTCTTCGTCGGCGCGTGGTGGGAGGTCTTCCATTCCACACGCACCTCTCTTTCGAGCGTTGCTGGACAGTATGGCGACACCGCCGGGCCCTTATTCGTCGACCGCAGTGCCCAGCAGGGGATGAGGTAAGGGAGGGAAGAAGAGAGGAGTTGGAGCATGTGGTCGCGGGAGAGGAGGTAGGGTGACTGTTAGGGTGCCTTCCTCGCCGCCACCCCCAGCTGTTTCACCTGAACACGTGAATGCTAGGGTGGACTCGTCTGAGGAGAAGGCTACACGGACTCCGGTCCACGAGCCTCAGGTCGACGGGCCTTCGGTCCATGAGACCCCGGAGGAGCACACTTCTGGATGGGGTACCTGGCCAGATCAGCCTGAGGGGCCGAGTGGCCATGCTGATGATGGTGGGGAGCCGACTGATATTGAGGAGGAGGGGGGCACCATCTACCAGTGTGGTTGTACACGGCTCCTGTCCGTGCCGGCGACCTGCGAGCAGAGGTGGTTGGTTTTCCCTGATGGGGGGAGGTAAGTGCATTTAATCTTTTTGTACCTTCTGCATTCACTTTTCTTCAAATATCTAATGCGTTGGCCTTGTCATGTTGCAGGGTTTGGGACCACCATCAAAGTGTCCGCCGGCCCAACTCCGTCCTTGGATTTCTTTATCGGCATAACTTCCCGGGGTTTGTCATGTTGCCTGGTGAGGGTTGGCTTACAGAGCTTGGATTGAGCCGGGAGCACTACTTGGCTGCCTCGGCCCCATCGGGTGAGATTATCGATGGTGTCTTGTGCGAGACGAGGGCAGATGTGGTGATCAGGAAGTTCTGGATAATTTCTCCTTTACACAATTAAAAATCTTCAACTAGCTAGTTATTAATTGTACTAATCAATATTCTCTCATTTGATTGCAGACATTCTACAGGTGTGAGGAGGGATACGAGGAGGACGCGGCAAATGTTATCGATAACGTCTGCAAGTGCCTAGTACAGAACTTACGGCACGAGGCTCGGGTGCAGGTTGTTCGAGACTACTACGCCTTGAGTGGTATCAAGAATACCAAGCCGGTGTGCCGCAAGAAGTTCCTAAGTAAGGAGTAGTGCATGAAGGTAATTCTTAAGGCCTTGTACTTACTTCCTTCATTTAGTAATTCATAGCCATAGCGCTCAAGTTTCTATTTGCTAACTTAGGCGCCTCCGAAATGGCGTGCGGATCGGATGGATTGTTGGGAGGTGTTAGTTAATGAGTGGTGCTCAAAATAATGGCTAGCCGTTCACAATGAGGCCAAGGAAAAACGTGCCCAAATGGAAGGTGTGCCACAACATCAAGGAAGCTCCAAGTTATTACAGTTCGGGCGGAACTGGGTATGTGGTTTGCTTCATGATTCATGCAATTAATTCATCATGCTATCTTGAGAATTACTAATTTACTTGTTTCTCTCTTTCAGGCACGCTACAATAAGGCGGATAAGGTGCCAAAGGTGTACGACATGTATGCCATGGCCCACACTGCCTCTTACAAGAAAGTCAAGGTATTCTCTCCATCTGACCTCGATGATCCAAACAACTTCACCAACATCTCCTCCCACGACAAGCTCGTGAAATATAGAGATCAGGGGAAGGCAAGGAAAGGGGAGGACTTTAACCCGAGCCAGGGTCCCATTAATCCAGAGCTGGTGATGATAGCTGGTGATGGGAGGTCCCATGGCTCGATAGGCATTGGAGATGGACTTATCCATTGTCCTAGCACTCTCCCGGAGATCAAGGCGCGCCAGTCGAGCTCCGCTCCTGAGATAAGTCCTCGTGAACGGCCAGTACAACTCGCCTTCAAGGTTAGTTATACGTACTCAGCTATGTTTCTCCATTACATTGTGTGCGCTTCCATCGATGATTACAAATGCTAACGAGGAGTGGTGTTGCAGGCTGCTATACAGAGTGAGAGACATAGAACGGAGAAACTTCTGGTGGACGCGGCGGAGAGGCAGCGGGAGTTGGAGGTGAGGGCACGTAATGACATGCAAGCTCCTTGTGGTATGTTTCCTCTGCAGATTAGCCAAAACATTCATGTAGTGCTTGTCTCATTACTAACTAGTATGACTGAGTCGTCAAAACCAAATGTGCAGTCTGTGTGCGAGAAGGCCGGTCAGACCACTCCGCCGATGCTAGAGATTGCTCCTGGGACCACGGTGAGTTTAATTTGAATGGACATTACTTGCTAGTCATAACATTTGAGTGTCATCATGCTAACAAGACATTGGAAATAATCTTTGGTGCAGCATAACTCCTACACCTCCATGATCACGGTAAGTTTCTCTAGTGTTTTGCTTAACAAATGCATAAAGACCTAGACATAGCTTTATTTTCTCCAATATGCTTACCATAATGACCTAGAGTTAGCTTCTTTTCCTCCAAAATGACTTAATAAGCTTACTGACCTCCAAAACCATCCATTTTAACTAAGTTAACTCTAAAACGATCTATACTTAGCTTTGTTTCCTCCAAAATGACCTAAGTGAGCTCTAATATGCTTAGTTAACTAGGTTTGCTAAATAATGACATGTACTTAGCTTACTTATGTCAAAAATGGCATAATTAGCTTAGTTAGCTCATAAACGATCCATTTTACCTAAGTTAGCTCTAAAATGACCCATTTTACCTTAGTTAGCTCATAAAAGATTCATTTTACCCAAGTTAGCTCTAAAATGACCCATTTTACCTAGGTTAGCTCTAAAATGACCCATTTTACCTAGGTTAGCTCTAAAATGACCCATTTTACCTAGGTTAGCTCCAAAATGACCCATCTTACCTAGGTTAGCTCTAAAATGATGCATTTTACCTAAGTTAGCTCATAAACGATCCATTTCACCTAGGTTAGCTCATAAATGATCCATTTCACCTAACTTAGCTCACAAACGATCCAATTTACCTGGGTTAGCTCCAAAATGACCCATCTTACCTAGGTTAGCTCTAAAATGATGCATTATGCCTAAGTTAGCTCATAAACGATACATTTCGCCTAGGTTAACTCATAAACGATCCAGTTCACCTAAGTTAGCTCACAAATGATCCATTTTGCCTAAATTAGCTCATAAACAATCCATTTCACCTAAGGTAGCTCATAAACGATCCATTTCACCTAGCTTAGCTTATAAATGATCCATTTCACCTTAGTTAGCGCATGAACTATCCATTTCGACTAAATTAGCGCATAAATGATCCATTTCACCTTAGATAGCTCATAAACGATCCATTTCAACTAAGTTAGCTCATAAATGATGCATTTCACCTAAGTTATCCATTTCACCTAAGTAGCTCATAAATGACATATACTTATTCTTCTAGTCACCTTTTTCTAACTTTCTTATTTGCCATTTTGCAGATTTCATTCACTTCACGGAAGCTAGCTTGCTATGATGGAGTGCTTGTTTTTTCTTTCATTCTCTTCTAGTATTCTTCTAGCTTGCTATGATGGAACTTGCTATCTTGATAAAACTTTGCATTGTAATATGTATGGATGGAACAATGTGTATGTGCAACTTGCTATGTATGAATGGATGGAACTATATATGTATGTACGATGAAACTTATGTGCTGGATATGTCATATGTTTGATGTTAAATAGCCCTGTGAAATATATATATATATATATGTCATATATATTTGTTGTGAAAATTTTTGGATTTAAAAAAATAGAAAAAGAGGCAATGCAGGCTCTTTGCCGTCTGCCACCGACGGCAGCGGGCTCTTTGCCGTCCGCCGCGGACGGCAAAGAAGCCACGTGGCAGCCACCTGTGCTTCCTGGGAGCTGACCCATTTGGTCAGTTTGCCTACAGTGGCGGATGGCAAAGCCTTTGCCTACAGTGGCAGATGGCAAAGGATCACCACATTTGCCTACAGTGGCCGACGGCAAAGCCTTGGTGGGCAGTGACGTCCAGATGACGTCATTTGGCGGACGGCAAAGGCCTGATCCTCTTTGCCATCAGCTGGCGGACGGCAAAGACTGCCGTTAGCCACCTAACGGACTAACAACGAATTTATTGCCGTCGGCTTTCTTTGTCGTTAGCCGCTGATGGCAAATGCCCCTTTGCCATCCACTTCAAAAAGCACATGACAAAGAAGCTCTTTACTGATCCTATCTTAGCCGGAGCCTTTTGCCGTCCGCGGCAGACGGCAAAGGCCTTTGCCATCCGACATCCGTGTCTTTGTCGTCTGCCTTGGCGGATGACAAAGTAGCTGATTCCTGTAGTGTACGTGACGGTCCTGAGACATCACAGATCAGGCAAAAACCCTCATGAGTGCCCATCCATGATCGATTTGAAATCCATCATGTATATCGCGTCATAATTTGACATCGTACCTTCCATGACGGTTTTTGGCTGTCATGGATTTGCCTTGGGCCCGCAAAGCCCAAACTAGGCCATGACGGAACAAACCGTCATGGACCAATGCGAGATAGGATTTTACTAGAATGACATGGCTAACTACGTGGACACTATTTTCGTCACAAAACCGTCACGGATTTAGGATCAATTTAAGTTTGGTCCCATCCATTTCTTTCAGCCCAATTTAGATCCAATACACTTCTAGCATAATGTGTTCCGCAAATAACGCCAATTTTTGACCAGGACAATATTTGTAAAGTACCATATGTTACACAAATCACTCAATATGCAATCTACAACCAAGCAGTTTATAATATCCTCCAAGGAATGATAATATACAACATATATTGACAAAGTATATCACATGGCAAGGATGAACTAGTCCAATCCAATTTACATCAACAAAACATATAAACTACTAAGGTTGCCACTCATGTTATTGTCGTCCACCCTCCTGACGGCAACTACAAGTCATGGCAGATTGTGATAGACAGCACCAAGTAGCCCGCTATGTCGGTGTACAAAAAGAGGGGTACACTTTTTGTACCCCTATAACTGTGCACGGGCAGTTTGAGCCGCGGGCACCACCACACCAAGCAAGGAAAGGGAGGTGAGCCAGGGTAAGACCGAAGCTCAAGAGAACTACGACGCCAAGGCCAAGACCACGAAGAGCAATGGGGACGAAGCGGACTCCCCCGGCAAGATCCTTGCCGGGAGACAGTTCTAGCAGCCCCGGCAAGACCCTTGCCGCGGCGACTCGTCCCGCGCCTATGGAGCGAATCACCCTTGAGTCCACTGCCCCCAAAGGGCAAGGATTCGGGAGACATCCCCGTGGCGGCATGCAGATCTTCGTGAAGACATTCAAGAATAGATACGCACTAAGCAGGCGACAACCCTTGGCGGGATCCCAGCCGAGGAAGACCACAAGGCCCCCGGCAAGCGCCTTGCCGGGGATGACAGCAGTCGCCTCGGCATGACCCTTGCCGGGGCACCGGCAAGACCCTTACCGAGGACACCTGCAGGGCCACCATCAGGTCCACGCCGACTAAACCTCCACCACCGCATGCACGCAGCTGCCAACCCAACCAGCTGGGCAGGCACCTGCGTGGTGGCATGCAGATCTTTGTGAAGACCCACCACTGCGCCACCTCAGCTGCCTGCCTACTTACGTGGCATCGCAGGCGTCGCTGGCCATGGCACGTGTCGACACAAGAAGGAGCGGCGACAGACGAGGCAGATCTCTCCCCCATCCCCGAGAAAGCGAGGACACCTAAGCAAGACGCATTAAATGCACCTTGTCATGTAATGCGAGGGATAACCTCGCATCACTGTTCCCTTTCCACCTCCTGTGTGCCACTGTGGCAACCCCTTTTTCTATAAAAGGAGGCCCGAGGGGACCAGGAGAAGGATTCGGCCTTTTGGAGCTCCTCACGCCCCATAGCTAGCTCAAGAACACAAATATACAATCCACCAAAGAAAGAGTAAGGTTTTACGCATCCTTGCGGCCCGAACCTGGATAAACGAACCGTGTGCTACCTGTTAGATCCGCTCTTCTCACAACCCCGCGCCCCGCCAACCGTAGTAGGGATTCTCGTGATCCCATAGGTGTCGTTCCGCACCGACATCTCTGGCGCGCCAGGTATAGGGGCGCAGTTGTGAGAATCGGCTCTAGCAATCAGCCCAGCACTCCTTCGTCTTCGTGGCTCTTGGAGAGGGAAGGAAGCCGGAAGATCAGCGCTCGAGCTTCTACAAACAGAAGCTAAGTTGCACTGAACCCTTATTTGTTCTATCCTTTTTATATGAGGTTATTCCCCCCGGAGATGTCACGCCTTTGTATGAGAAACCTGCATGCCAGGGGGCTCTCCCATGATCGGCAACGCCCTTGCCCTATTTCGAGTCCGCTCAACAGCTCAAGCGGCTGCGTCGACAATGGCAGAGTAGCCATCTGCGACCAACAACGCTCTCGATTCTGACTCAAGTCAAGCTCGACAGTTCGAGCGGCCGCGTTCGGAATGGAAAGGTGGCTCGTCCGGCAGCACGCATACCCAGCAGGCCCATGGGGATCCGTCCCCAAAACGCCGCTAGGGGTTCCGCGCCGGCGAGCCTACCCAATCAGCGTAGGGCGCGCATACAAAGAGGAATTGAACGGGGAAATAACGTGCATGAAATTAAAAGTACTGCAAAGTTATATTACATCACATCATTGCTGCGGTTCCAACTAAAGATGAAATTTGTCTTGGTCGTGAACCTACAGTGGCGGTGAAGAACGGGATGCCTAATCCCGGTGCTGGCCTTCCACCCTCTTGATTTCGTCGATGCTGCTGATAACGGTCTTGATGCGCTCCTTGAGCACCGTGAGGTCAACACCCTCCGGCAAGCTATACATCACGGCACCGAAGTCGAGGTCGGGATTCCAGTACGCCATCTTGGTGAGGACCTTGGTCATGACCCCCCGGCAAAGTCGCCGGGCTTCCCCAGCCAACGTGGCCGCTCGGTTGGAGTGAATATAAGCCAAGGCTCCGAGGACGCCCTTGAAGAACAGGGTCAGCTTGGTGTTGACGGTCCCGCTGCGCTCAAGGGCGTACCTCACGTTTGGCATCCCCATGGTGGCCAACTGCGAGGTGACCCTGCCGGCGACCTCCTCCAGACGGCTGACCCATCTGTTCTCGCCCGCCACATAATCCTGGTGGGAGGCGGCCTCGTTTGCCCGCAGCTGCTTCTCCTCCTCCAGACTCCTGGTCAAGGTCTCCTCCTGAGCCCTGCTCTCCGACAACATCTTCTTGAGATCCTCCAGCTTCAGCTTGAGATATCTAACAGAGTTTTGCGCTTCGGAGAGCTCCCCAGCCCTCCTGATGACCGCTCCTTGCGCCTCCACCAAGGCGCTGTTGAGCATGCTCTTCTTGTTGGACAGCTTGAGGGCCTGCTCCTTCAGTTCGTCCTGCGCCACCTCCAACACCCTTACTTTGCCGGCATGGGCCAGAGCCTGGGCATCGAGTGCCTCCTTGTGCCTCTGCTCCAGCTCGCGAGTCCACCGCGCGACAAGGGCCTCGAGCTCCTCATCCTTGCCAGGAGCGCTGCGGCAAGCTTCGCCTCACGCGCGGTGAGGTCCACTTCCTGGGAATCTAGTGCGGCTTGATGCTGGTTCCGTAAGGCCTCGGCCGCGGCAGCCAAGTTCACCGCCTATTCCTGGGCCTTCTCGATGTCAGCCATCTTCATGGTGAGCTCGACATTGCGCTTGGCCAATTCCTCCTGAAGGGCCCTCTGCTCCTCGCGACTCTGGTGGAACCAGGTCTGCGTCTCAGCAACGCGCGCCTTGAAATCCACCTCCGCCTGGTCCACCGTTGCCGTCCTGGACTTAACCTTGTCCAGACGGACACGGTAGAGTGCCTGGAGTTTTCGGAAGTTGGCCCCCATAGAGCGGAAAAGCTGCTCTTTTGGAGAACCATCACCGCCAACGCCCGGCTCACCGACAACCTCAAGCCCGATGGCGGCAAGCACCTCGCCGTCAAAGACTTCCCCTTCGGCGGGCTCCCGGGAACTTGACGCCCCTGGGAGATGGATGAAAATATCATCGCCCACATTCAGATACCTGCCGGGGACCGAGGTTGAGTAGGAGGGAGGTTGATCATCAGCCACCTCTTCCTCGGCAGTGGCCTTGCCGGCTTCCCCAGCAGGCCCACCGTTGGCGCCCTCGGCAGAAGCGTCGTCGGTCGCTTTGGCGGCCCCCGCAGCGGTGTCCTCGGCGGCATCCTTGGCGGCCTCATCAGCGGCGAACTTGTCAGCATCCCTGGAGTCCTCCTCAGCAATGTTCCCAACCACAGTATCCATGTCCTCCATACCTGTTGAAGGAGGGCCTGGGTAGTAATGGGAGCATTGAAGCCAAGAAAAACAATAAGAGAAAAACAGAGACGGAGGGCAGGCGACTCACCAGTGCCAAGCTGTGAAGCAGAAGTCCCCTCCCAGCCAGCATCCGGCGCCATGGCAGAGTCACCAGCGCCCAAGTTCCCCTCTTCCTCCATGGGTGTGGGCTCCATGCTTGATGCCCTTGCCGGGGACGCCCCTCGCGGCGGCATAGTCGATGGGGGTGGTGTGTTGGGGGTAGCCCTCTGCGGCTCCTCCTGCTGCCGCTCCCCTCCTGCAAACCTGGCAAAGTCAACACCATATCATTGAACCCCTACCACATGTCGAGTAAGAGGAGGGTGACAAACTTACGCTGGGGGCTGCGCCGAGGGCTGCTGTCCGGGCTGCTCAACACCATCAGTGGCGTCTTTGAAACCCCAGCCGGGGGCTGACTGCTCGCCGAGACCTTCGCCCTCTTCACCCTCTGGGCCAACGTCTCTGCATCCCTGCAAAAGCAAAAACGGATCAAGATAAGTGACTTGATTCAGGGGAATGGAAATGGCAGTAAGGGACGGAGTACTTACTCGTCATCTATCTCCTCTTCCTCCGCCACTTTCCTTTTCCTCTTCGGGCTGAGAGGCCCGAGATCAAAAGTGACCTCCGCGTCAACATCTGAGTCGACATCTGCCGGAGGAGGCGAAGACGGCGGGGTTTGTGCGTGCCCAGATGAGGAAGGGGTTGTTGTCTTCTTCTTCTCAGCGGCCTTCGTCAGCCTCTTGGCTGCCGTGGCCCTCATGTGGCGCCCAGACCCCTCCAGGGTCAATTGAGGCCGCGTAGCCCAGCCGGGCCGAACCAGCTCGCCGGAGTCAGCCCGCCGCAGGACTCGCCCTCTTCCCCTGGTTGGTGTCGAGCCTGCCGCCACGTCCTCCTCCGACGACAACTCGTCGGCCGCGTCTTCGACAAGCGGATCTCCAGTGTCGGTGCTGCTGACCTCCCCGGAGGCCGCCGCCCACCGGGTGAGCTTCTCTTCCTCCGCAGCCGTTGCGGCCTTGTCCTCCACACCCCCGGCGCTGCCGGCCTCCATGGCAAGCTGTGCCTCCCTCGCCCTAGTGGCGATGTAGTCCAGCTCTGCCTGGGTGGTGTCCATGAGAAGCCACCACTCGGCGTCAACATTGACATACACCTCGATCAGGGTGTCAAAGAATTAATGCACATCCGCGTCCTTCGGCTCCTCCCGGCTCGGGACAGGGCCGTGCGCATTACAGTCCGGCATCATGGTGATGATCTTGGACCGACGCGAATTGTTTCACAACGGGACCACCCCTGCTGGCAGCTTGAAAAACGGCCCCTTGAGGGCCTTGCCAACCTTTGCGGCAGCCCTCCCAGCCTTGCCGGTCCGCTCGACCTCTCCATCGCGACCCACATCAAGCTGGAAAAGCCGCTAGCAGAAGTGGGCATGCGCCAACACTGTGAAGTTGTGATCGAGGCCGGGGCCGAGTCGCATAATGTCAGCCGGATTCATAAAGAGCCAAGCTGGCCTCCCCTTGTTGTGCAACGGGGCAATCTGGCGACGAATGAAGTCCTCCCCGATCATCTCAAGGGTGAGTCCAGCCCGGGTGAGCCGGAGAATCCTGGTGGTGGCGACAGTGAGCCTCCCGTCTGCGGCGTCGACATCGCTCCAATCGCTGCCACGGACCGGCGGCACTCGGCGGACCTTGCAGAATCCCAGCAGGTTTTCATCCTCAATCCAGCACCACCGGCCATGCCATTCCTCCCAACTCTCCTTCACGGCACCGTCCGGGTACGCCCCCTTGGATCTTGGAATCCAGGTGACGCAACCAGAGACGGCACCTCCCGGCTGGATCCGAGGGAAGAAGTAATGGCGAAAGAGCACCGTGTTGGGCTGCACCCCGGCAAAGCCTTCGCAAAGATGCGCCAAGAAAGCCATGCATGCCACCGCATTCAGAGTAAAATCCAAGAGGCAAAAGCCGAAGGTGTGCATAATGTCGCAGAAGAAATCGGAGAAAGGGGGCATAACCCGCAAGAAAGATAATCGACGAAAAAGGGATACCGATTTGGAGCAGGATCGGCGCAAGCAGCAGGGATGACGCGCGTCACCGGGTGTCCCGAATTATCGCCCCCGCCTTCGCTCCCCATAGGGGCTGAAGGAGGCCTGGAGCTCTTGAACATCAACCGTCGAGGGGAAGAAAAAGGCGGACTTCGTCCAGTCCCCCGACAGCACGCTCTCCGGCGGCTCCACAGTCCCAGCGCCCTTAGCCATCCCCTTGCCCTTGACGGATTTGGGCGCCATGGCGACCAAGAAGTTTAGAGGGCTGAGGAAGGGGGATGGCGAAGCAACGATGATGGGCGATGGCGGAAGCTTAGGAAGGAAGGAAGAGAGGAAATGGCGGCTCTGAGATTGGAAAAGGCACGAGGAAAGAGGAGAAAGTGAGCAGCGCGCCCGCGGTTATTCCTTTTTTATGCGGGAAAACACGGGCCGCCTCCTTTCACATTAACTATGGTGTGACGCATGCCCGCGGGAACCAACCCCACGCATGCCACCCACGTCACACGCACCTCCCCACGCCGCGCCACGCGCGGGAATCGTGGAAAGCGCAGCGCGCGAAGAATCTTACCACGGTAAAAACCGCCCCGCCTGCCCGTGCACCGTTTTTGGGCCTAGCCCAAACAACGCGTTGTGCTTATGTGTGGACCAGGCCCGGGGGCTCCTGTCAGTGTACAAAATGAGGGGTACACTTTTTGTACCCCTATAACTGTGCACGGGCAGTCTGAGCCGCGGGCAACACCACACCAAGCAAGGCAAGGGAGGTGAGCCAAGGTAAGATCGAAGCTCAAGAGAATTACGATGCCAAGGCCAAGACCACGAAGAGCAAAGGGGACGAAGCGGACTCCCCCGGCAAAATCCTTGCCGGGAGACAGTTCTAGCAGCCCCGGCAAGACCCTTGCCGCGGCTACTCGTCCCGCGCCTACGGAGCGAATCACCCTTGAGTCCACTGCCCCCAAAGGGCAAGGATTCGGGAGACATCCCCGTGGCGGCATGCAGATCTTCATGAAGACATTCAAGATCAGATACGTACTAAGGAGGCGACAACCCTTGGTGGGATCCCAGCCGAGGAAGACCACAAGGTCCATGACAGCAGGCGCCTCGGCAAGACCCTTGCCGGGGCCCCGCCAAGACCCTTACCGAGGACACCTGCAGGGCCACCATCAGGCCCACGCCGACTAAACCTCCACCACCGCATGCATGCAGCTGCCGACCCAACCAGCTGGGCAAGCACCTGCGTGGCGGCATGCAGATCTTCGTGAAGACCCACCACTGCGCCACCTCAGTTGCCTGCCTACTTACATGGCATCGCAGGCGTCGCTGGCCAGGGCGCGTGTCAACACAAGAAGGAGCGGAGACGGATGAGGCAGATCTCTCCCCCGTCCCGATAAAGCAAGGACACCTAAGCAAGACGCATTAAATGCGCCTTGTCATGTAATGCGAGGGATAACCTCGCATCACTGTTCCATTTCCACCTCCTGTGTGCCATTGTGGCAACCCCTTTTTCTATAAAAGGAGGGCCGAGGCGACCAGGAGAAGGATTTGGCTTTTTGGAGCTCCTCACGCCCCATAGCTAGATCAAGAACGCAAATATACAATCCACCAAAGCAGGAGTAGGGTTTTACGCATCCTTGTGGCCCGAACCTGGATAAACGAACTGTGTGCTACCTGTTAGATCCACTCTTCTCACAACCCCGCGCCCCGCCAACCATAGTAGGGATTGTTGTGATCCCATAGGTGTCGTTCCGCACCGACACGCTACCCGATCAAACCTATCATATTTGCAACAACATTAGACATTTGTACGTATGAATAGATAGTAGAAGAAGAAACTTAAAAAAAATTACACGCTTTCCAAAATCCTTAAATTTTATTAAGCGTACTAATGAGAATAACAAGGTATCTAGTATAAAACAACAATAATAGCAGCAGCACTTGAGGCCATACAAATGTGGATAACAAAGTACCCTGCTGATAGAAAATGCATTGCAGAAGTCAAGTTACTATAGCAGCAGCACTCAAGGCCATACAAATGAGGAAAACAATGTACCCTGCTGATAGAACATACATTGTAGAAGTCAAGTTACTATAGCAGCAGCGGTTGAGGCAATATAAATCATCCAAAAATGACATCAATAACAATCAATATCCATGATGCGGAGCCACTGCTCATCGACCTGGCTGGTGTAAGCTTCTAACGTTCATGTCTCAACAAGTTTACACATGAAACTAAATATTTATCAAGGCACCGACAATAGTGAACAACATTTGCTTGCCAAGTGATCTCCGAATGACATGCAAAATAACTATGAGCCATGGACACTAATAGATCTATAGAAGTGGCAAATGGTTCTGTTAAGAGATATTGAGATAGTGGTTAGAATGTATAGGATTACTTTGGTTCGAGTGAATGAGATGATAAATTTAACCACCAAGATCCATGGGACACAAACACATTAGTTGAAAATCACACCATGCGCAACTCTGAACTAGATCAACTAAATAGGTGTTGTTCACTAGTAGTTGAGCTGGGGAATGAAAATAATGGAGAAAACATAGGAGTGGCAGTGGAGAACTAACCCTTTGTTGATCATAGTTTAGATCCCAATAGCCACCGCGATTACCCTTTCAAGGTATATTTTGCGACTGTTACGGAGTTACCTAGACCTGCATCCCGAAAAACAAGATATCATAATCAGACAATTAGAGTGTTAAGTGATCGAAACAAAAAGAGAGGAATAACATCAAGAAAAAAAGATTTAGGATAACTTGTCACGAGCACTATTGAGGAGGGCGAGCTAGTGATAGAGCAAAGGAGTTGAAGAAACAATGCGTTGTGTCACTGTGCTGGCAAGTGCTAGCTCGGTGTGTGCCTCCAGGTTGAGAGAGAGTGAGCGAACATGTGGCCTTGGCACTAGTACTAGTAGGTGCACAAATAATAGTAGTAGTACTCTAAATTGACTCACTAATACATGTGCTTAAAATACAAAGTAACAGGTTTAAACCTATGTATTCTTACTGTAGGACTGCCACAATGTAATAATTTAATTTTCTTCTTAGGTTCAGATTAAATTTATTTCTGGAATACATATTCACCGGGCCGCAGGAGACAAGGGCAGAAAAATAAAAATGCCTTGGGTGAAAACTCTAAACAGAACATGTTGACATGTTAATACAGTAACAGAAATCATGTCTCCAAGACCTAGGGAAAAATGTAAACTAAATTATATCTTGATAGAAGGCCACATACCACAGTGCATCAGTCTGTCTCTGCTTTTTACCCTGCTGTTTGTCTCTACTTGGTACCCTGCAATGTACAAGATACAGAAAAAAATTAGTGTTACTGATTCAGAGAGGAAGCGCACACACACAACACCCCGGCTGCTGCACCAGAGCCCTCCATAGCTGTTTCCGACACCTTGTCAGCACACATACACAACACACCCTTATAGTTAGAGAGGGCAGTAGCTATGCTAGGTAATCAACACTGACAGCGTTGGACCTTTGTTATGAATATGTATAGGTATATAGCGATTGAAAAAAACTCATCAATAAGATTGTAACTTTGTATATCACTCCCTGCCTCCCTCCCTCAGATACATCCACTGGCCGAGCCTCTTGGACGCCAAACGGGGGCATGACCTGCCCCCTTCCAAAACTGTAATTTTTTACTCCCACGTATATTAAGTGTTTTGGTCCAGCCTATAAGTGAATGATTCCCCTGCCAATTCAATTAATATATATGTTGTTCTAGAGCATTAGATTGATTAAATGGAAGGATATATACGCACTCTGTACCTATAAGCTAGCTAGCTAGCTACAAGTAGGTTGATTGATTGTTTTATGAGCAGCTTCCTGCTTGCTGCTGCATCTGCACGGGATGTTTGCTTGCAACTTCATTAGATAGACTCGCCGGGTTCTTGCTGCATCTGGTGGCATTAGATTGATATGTCGGTTGCTTGCTGCTGAATATGCACGGCATGACTTGTGTTGTTGAGCACAACTACCAAGATGACAAATCGACAACTACATATAAGTCAAACCATCAAATGAGAGAAAGAGCAAGTTATGTTCATGTGATTTGCATATGTTTTCATGCATATTTTGCATTCGGTTTAAAAATTGCCCCCTGCCCTCTGATCTCTTGTCATGCTCCGCCACTGGATAAATCAGCGATTGCAAAAAAGGCCATCAATCGGACGAGTTAGCGACACAGTCTGAACCCAAAGACAGCATACAGAGTAGTGGGTGAATCAAGCTCAAGCGCAAATTTGCTGCTGGAACTGTTGTCAACATAGAGAGAATGAATTCATAAGGTTACTCACTACAAGTATAATGGAAAATTACCTACAACTGCTAAGATTTCATCCTGAAACATACTGCTCATCGACAAGATGCTCCTTGAATGCTAAGTACGCAGAAACTGTTCATGAATTGTGGGGCTCTCAAACACTTCTTGCACGCACGCATCGGGGATCAGACCAAATCATGAGAGGCAGGTCGACGGACATCAGGGATGGGGTTATTGTGATCTTGGTCGGACGGGGGGCTAACCTTGGTGGAGAAGAGGTGTCACCAACGGCGGCCTAGGAGTTGGTCGCCCGCTGCTAGACTTTGGACAGCGACACCACCGTGCAGCCCACAAGGTGGGCGTGACGGTGGGCGGTGTGGACGGAGAGGAGCTAACGGAGACGTGATGTGTGGTCGGAGAGGAGCCGCCAGAGATGTGCAGTGTTGGACATGATGCCGCAGCCAAAACCCTAGCCATGGCTAGGGGTCACAGGTGAGCGCCGGAGAGGAATGGATGTGTTGCGTGAGGGGTGGATGGGCGGGGTATGCGGCGGATCTGGTAGTGGCTTGAGCTGCGAGGTGAGGGGAAGGGAGGGGGGGGAAGCAGCGAGCTGTGGGAGGAAGAAAGCGAAGAGGTGGTGGGTGGCGGCGTGCTGTCGGAGATGAGGGAGGGGGCTGCGGATGAAGAGAGGAGGGGACGAGGAGGAGCATTTAGGGTTAGCATTTTATACGGGAACAGTTATGCAGGCTTGAGTGGGCTTTGAGCGGGCTTGCGGGGCTGTACCAAGCCATTCATGACAGATTTTGAAAATGTCATGAGAAATCCGTCATGGATTCACAGATTTCTTGTAGCGGAATTATTAGCACGAACACTAACCCTAGTTGGATAAGTAGCAAAAATCATTTATACAGATGAAACAACTTATCACTTATCACTTGTACCATTCAAACAATGAATATACTACATGGATCTAACGAAACTTACTCATATTTGAAGGATTGGGAGAACAAAACCATAGGATTTCTATTCCAAAAAGGGGGAGGCATGAGTAACTAGAGAAACCATATGATCTATTGCACACTTAAATGGGCATCGATGACTAACCAGCTGTCCGTCGTCGTTGGAGTTGTCGTCGGACTGGTCGTCGGAGTCGTTGACGGGGTCGTCACCAGAGTCGGTGTGGAACTCCGCCTCCGGCTATGGAAGCTCGACGCCATCGACGATGTTAGGGTGCAGCGATAACTCGCCAGCGGTGACGGCAACCTCTGTCTCCATCTCCATGTCGTGCTTCGGTGCTTTAGCAGCCCCGGCGTCGCCACTCCCTCCGATGGGGCGCTTCGGCGGCATCCTAATACACTGACGACTTTGAGGACTGAGAGCGGCGTCGAGGATACAAGCGGAGAGAGAGGATTGTGTGTATGGCGAGGATGGGGGGTGTGGCCGCTCAGGCACACCATTAATATGGAGTAGTGGGAGTTGTGGGAGAGAGGAGGGTGGTGGTCAAACTGATGGCTCGCCTCCCGGTGAGCCTGCGCACCGGACTGCTGGCATGCCTACCAAAGTTTCACACAGCTACTCGCACGCCTCCCGATGACACTATGCAATGAGCATGCCTCCGTCAATTCACACATCTGCACGCACGCCTCCCGGTCTACCTGCGCGGAGGACTGCTCGCATGCATCCCGTCAACTCACGCCTGCTCACACGGCATAAGTGTCGCGTGGCGGCACGTATATTGTTTTTCTATTTGGATGATTAATGCTGCTGTTTTATTGCTTAACCAAAGCATGGCACGTATCCATTGTTGGTCTAACACTCACGGTTTGAATAAATAATCCATTTGGGATATTGGTTCCCAATTATTATTATCTCCTGATTGTAATTAGATAAAGATTACATCAAAACTGGTCTCAAATTTGAGAAAAAATAGTACAATGCCACTTTGTATTGGTGTCCATATGACAACATGATAAGTTTCATGAACTTCAAATAAGTTTTGGATGTACCAGAATTTAAAAATCAAGATTCTCAATGTTTGAAATTTGTTGCACGAGGAGTAAACATGCACCGAGTGAGACAAATGTGTTTTTGCAATCCATTTAGGTGCACTATCACGTGTTCATGTAGCTCAAATTTCATTTTTGCACATTATACCCGTAGAAAATCAATCAATTAATGTACTAAGACGTCTTAATGATCTCTATGATTTTTTCAAAATTAAAACGTCCCTCCTTTGGTAACATATGTTCACCGTGGGATAATTAATTTAACATGCATCGTAGTTGCGGTGGATTCGCGGTGTGTGTGTGTGTGTGTGGGTGGGTGTTTGCATCTGGGGGTGGCGGGTGGCTCACAGTACACTACGAGTTGTGAGCCACTATGTGGGTTGGCCGTTTCGTTAGGCAAGTCGGTGCCACATCAAATTCGTGAATTCATTATTTAAAACATTACACAACCCTTTCATACATACATGTTTTGGCCACATGCAGTCGATGGTTGTCCTACACGACACTCGATACTCGCGTGTGACACTTCCTGTGGGCTCGCAAGGTCGTCGTCCATCACTTTCACGAATAGCCAGCAGTGAGGTTAATTTGACCAGCAAGGTAGAATCTTTTTTGTTTGTGTTATGGTGGTATATAGTACGCGTCGAAGAGGTGGGATGGGACTAGCATATATACTATACGTACGCATCCGTGAACAAGTACACCTCACTCAGTGTCGGGACTTTTTAGTTTCCGAGGCACGTGCCACATGAAAATTGTGAAATTGGCTATTCAAATATCACAAAACACCTCTTTGGGCCACATGCATGCACGCGGTGGTTATCCTAGCTAGGACACTCACACGTGATGCTTCCATCTATGGGCCCATGAGGCCATTTTCAATGCATGCATGCATCACTTTGACCAAATCGAGAGAGGTTAATTAATTTCACCATCGATGAGGATTCTTTTGGGTTGTACATATTATGGCATGAGCATATAGTATGCGGTGAAGAGGGGGGAAAGGGACCATCATATGTAGTATGCTTCATGAACCTCGCTCTGTGTGGGTGCATGGTTTAAGGGTTTTTGATGCATGTGGCACATCAAAGTTGCGCATTTTGGGTATTCAACATATATATGTTTGGCCCACATGCAAAGCGGTGGTGGTTGTCCTCTGGCACCCACTTAAGCAGTTATCAGCGATATCGATGCTTTCCATATATGGGCCCTCTTGGTCCATCACTACTTTTTGCCTGACAACAAGAGAGGTTAATTTGACTTAGGAGGGGATTATTATTTTACCTTGTAATATGGTATATATATGGGTCATGCTCTGGGATGACATGCATGATACAGTTTGAGCACACACACATGCATTTGTACGCATGAATCCCTCCCATCGAGTCGAAGTGGCTAGTACAACGACAAGTCATGAACCGATCTCGCTCTGTGTGGGAAGCTAGTGTACAATTTTTGACACACGCGCCATGTCAATGTTGTGAAATGGTATTCAAACATGCATGTACGCATCAGCTCCATACATATGCATGTAGTGGTTGCCTTCGAATGATACACTCCCTCGCATGGTTATCGGGGACAAGCATATATATTCATGGGCCTGTGTTGACATCCTTGATCACCTTGACTGACAACATGATAGGTTACCAAGGAGGATTCTTCATTTGGTTCGGGTTATCGTAGTATAGTTCATGGTGAGATTCAGACCTAATTAAGTTTGAGCGCATATACTATGCACACATGCATGAATCCCCATGTTGGCTTGAAGTGTGGTGTAACATACATATGTATCGTCAAGCTAACCCTCACTCGGTGTGGGGATTTCTGGTTCGAAATCACGGTGCCACATCAAAGTTGTTCCATTCTTACTAAAAAACACACCTCTCCATACATATGTTTGGGCCACACGTATGCAGTGGTTGTCTTCGGGGACTAGCTACTTGCATGATTATTGGTGAGCTAGCCCATCTTCGGGGTCGCATGGAGGGCCATCACTTTGACCAACAACACGAGAGAGGTTGTACGACCAAGGTGGATTATTCTTGGTCCGTTTTATGATCCATCTTGGTGAGATATGCCTCTCTGGCCTGCCGACTGAAAGTGTGTCTATGGGGGGGCTGCTAAGTACTTCGCACTTTGCTAGGTGAACCTCGGTTGGGGGGCATCCACTCAAAGCTTAGGATTCCCTTAGTGGCGACACAAGGAGGGCTGTTAGCTACTTTGCACTTTGCCTAGGTGAACCTCGGTTGGGTGGGCATGCATTCATAGCTTAGGATTCCCTTTGTGCCGACAAGAGGGAGGGGGCTACTAGCTACTTCACACTTTGCTAGGTGAATCTCGGTTGGGGGGATGCATTCATAGCTTAGGATTCCCTTCGTGCCGACACGAGGAAGGGGGGCTGCTAGCTACTTCGAACTTTGCTACGTGAACCTCGGTTGGGAGGAGGGGGCATACATTCATAGATTAGGATTCTCTTCATGCCGACACGAGGGGGGTGTGGTCAAGCAATACCGTTCGCTTTGTGAGATAGGTGCCACATCGAAGTTGCATTTGGTATTCGAAAATCAAACCACCCTTTTCAGACATAAATTTGGTCCACATGCAAGTGTGTTCGTGTTCTGACCCTCTCCCGCATATTTTTTCGCCAAATTTATGAACATTACACAAGTCGGATGATGCAATAGACACGGTTCACTCAAACTAACCATGCGCATTGGGCTCTAAGAGGCTTCCCCTCTAAAAAATATCTACCCGCCTGCATCTTTTTTCTGTTTGATAACACACGGTTATTGTGTTTCGACCATGTGTGATGTTTCTTGTTCCCAATCCCACCTACATACCTCGAAAATATATTCCCGGCTCGAGGGTTTTTCTGTTTCATAACACAGGGTTGTTGACCATGTGCGATGCACCATCATCAAAGTTTTCAATAGCCCCGGCATTTCACTCTCGTGTTTGACTCCTGCGTAGTAAAATTTTCAGTTCCCGTGCCATTTCCTCAAACACCCCCCTCCACACACACACCGAAACCTCCCCGGGCATGTGCACACACACACACCCCCTCCCACGCTCGAAACCCTAGCAAGGTCCCCGCCGCTGCCGCAAGGCCTTGATTGTAAGCATCTGCCGGTTTGCCCGTGCAGCTTACCCACCGATCTCCATACCCAGGTTGCCCTGAGTTTCTTAGATGATGCCTGCCAAACGCCCCTTCCCCACAGATCCCCATCGCCATCCCCATCCCCCACTCTAGAGCTTCGCAACCTAAGCCCGGCTACGCTTCCCATGGAGCTCGTAGAGAAACTGGACCAAAAGAGGTGTATCGCGGTCTCCTCACCAAACGTCACCGAGGAAGCTGACGACCAGTACTAGCGGCAGGCACTCAAGTAGCGGGCTAGAGTATGCAGGCATGTCTCGGCCGCCGGCTACGACATCGAGGTCATCGAAAGTGACGGCCTGAGGAGGACTATGTCACAGGTTAAATGGCCCACCCCCAACCCCTTAGGTTCAACCGCCATCGATCTCATCCATGGCCCCGCCGCTGATCTCCTCTGGCTCACTGTCAACAATTTGCCTTCCTACATCGCCATCGAGCCCCTTTTGTTATTTCTGAAGGACACATTCTACGACGCTGGCTTGGGATCCACAGCTTCCAAGTCAGACCTCGTCGACGGCGACCACGAAGAGGGCACCCTCTCTGGCTCTTCCAAGTGGAAAGAGCCCATCTGCTCTTCCAAGGGGAAAGCACATGTCTGCGACATCAGGGAGGGCACCCTACAGCCGTGCTCTTCCAAGGGGAAGGAGCCCAGCTGTGATACGTCTCCAACGTATCTATAATTTTTGATTGCTCCATGCTATATTATCTACTGTTTTGGACTATATTGGGCTTTATTTTCCACTTTTATATTATTTTTGGGACTAACCTATTAACCGGAGGCCCAGCCCAGAATTGCTATTTTTTTTTGCCTATTTTAGGGTTTCGAAGAAAAGGAATATCAAATAGAGTCCAAATGGAATTAAACCTTCAGAAACGTGATTTTCTCATCAGATAAGCTCCAAGAGACTTGGACCCTCCGTCAAGAAAGCCACGAGGCGGTCACGAGGGTGGAGGGCGCGCCCCCTGCCTCATGGGCCCCTCGAAGCTCCACCGTCGTACTTCTTCCTCCTATATATATATATATGTCCACGTACCCCCAAACGATCGGGGACAGAGCCAAAAACCTAATTCCACCGCCGCAACTTTCTGTATCCACGAGATCCCATCTTTGGGCTTGTTCCGGAGCTCCGCCGGATGGGGCATCGATCACGGAGGGCTTCTATATCATCATCCAAGCCTCTCCGATGAAGTGTGAGTAGTTTACTTCAAACCTACGGGTCCATAGTTAGTAGCTAGATGGCTTCCTCTCTCTTTTTGGATCTCAATATAATGTTCTCCCCCTCTCTTGTGGAGATCTATTCGATGTAATCTTCTTTTTGCGGTATGTTTGTTGAGACCGATGAATTGTGGGTTTATGATCAAGTCTATCTATGAATAATATTTGAATCTTCTTTGAATTTTTTTATGTATGATTGGTTATCTTTGCAAGTCTCTTTGAATTATCAGTTTGGTTTGGCCTACTAGATTGGTTGTTCTTGCCATGGGAGAAGTGCTTAGCTTTGGGTTCAATCTTGCGTTGTCCTTTCCCAGTGACAGAAGGGGAAGCAAGGCACATATTGTATCATTGCCATCGAGGATAACAAGATGGGTTTTTTATCATATTGCATGAAACTATCCCTCTACATCATGTCATCTTGCTTAAGGCATTACTCTGTTTTTAACTTAATACTCTAGATGCATGCTGGATAGTGGTCGATGAGTGGAGTAATAGTAGTAGATGCAGAATCGTTTCGGTCTACTTGTCTCGGACGTGATGCCTATATACATGATCATACCTAGATATTCTCATAACTATGCTCAATTCTGTCAATTGCTCAACAGTAATTTGTTCACCCACCGTAGAATACTTATGCTCTTGAGAGAAGCCACTAGTGAAACCTATGGTCCCCGGGTCTCTTTCTCATCATATCAATCTCCATCACTTTGTTATTGCTTTGTTTTTACTTTGCTTTTACTTTTTACTTTGCATCTCTATATCAAAAATACCAAACATATTATTTATCATCTCTATCAGATCTCACTTACGTAAGTGACCGTGAAGGGATTGACAACCCCTAAGCGCGTTGGTTGCTTTGAGCTATTGTTTTTGTGTAGGTACGAGGGACTTGTGCGTAGCCTCCTACTGCATTGATACCTTGGTTCTCAAAAACAGAGGGAAATACTTACGCTACTTTGCTGCATCATCCTCTCCTCTTCGGGGAAATCCAACGCAGTGCTCAAGAGGTAGCAAGAAGAATTTCTGGTGCTGTTGCCGGGGAGTCTGCGCAAAAGTCAACATACCAAGTACCCATCACAATCCCTATCTCCCGCATTACATTATTTGCCATTTGCCTCTCGTTTTCCTCTCGCCCACTTCACCCTTGCCGTTTTATTCGCCCTCTCTCTCTCTATCCTCCCTCTCTCTCTATTTGCCTTTTTGCCCGTTTGCTTTTTGTTTGCTCGTATGTTGGATTGCTTGTTTGTCGCGATGGCTCAAGATAATACTAAATTGTGTGACTTCACCAATACCAACAATAATGATTTCTTAGCACTCCGATTGCTCCTCTTACCGATGCTGAATCTTGTAAAATTAATACTGCTTTGCTGAATCTTGTCATGAAAGATCCGTTCTCCGGCCTTCCTAGTGAAGATGTCGTTACCCGTCTTAATAGCTTCGTTGATTTGTGTGACATACAAAATAAGAAAGATGTCTATAATGATATTGTTAAATTGAAGCTATTTCCTTTTTCGCTTAGAGATCGTGCTAAAGCTTGGTTTTCATCTTTGCCTAAAAATAGTATTGATTCATGGAACAAGTGCAAAGATGCTTTTATCTCTAATTATTTTCCTCCCTCTAAGATCATCTCTCTTAGAAATGATATTATGAATTTTAAGCAACTTGATCATGAACATGTTGCACAAGCTTGGGAGAGAATGAAACTAATGATACATAATTGCCCTACTCATGGTTTAAATTTGTGGATGATTGTTTAGAATTTTTATGCCGGATTGAATTTTGCTTCTAGAAATCTTTTAGATTCGGCCGCGGGAGGCACTTTTATGGAAATTACTTTAGGAGAAGCTACTAAACTCCTAGATAATATTATGGTTAATTATTCTCAATGGCATACTGAAAGATCTACTAAAAAGGTGCATGCGATAGAAGAAAGTAATGTTTTGAGTGGAAAGATGGATGAACTTATGAAATTATTTGCTAATAAGTGTGTTTCTTCTGATCCTAATGTTATGCCCTTGTCTACTTTGATTGAGAATAATAATGAATCTATGGATGTGAATTTTGTTGGTAGGAACAATTTTGGTAACAACACGTATAGAGGAAATTTCAATCCTAGGCCTTATCCTAGTAATCCTTCTAATAATTATGGTAATTCCTACAACAATTCTTATGGAAATCATAATAAGATGCCCTCTGATTTTGAATCTAATATTAAAGAATTTATTTCTTCACAAAAGAATTTTAATGCTATGATTGAAGAAAAATTGCTTAAGATTGATGATTTGGCTCGGAACGTTGATAGAATTTCTCTTGATGTTGATTCTTTGAAACTTTGATCTATTCCACCTAAGCATGATATCAATGAGTCTCTCAAATCCATGAGAATTTCCCTTGACGAGTGCAAAGAAAGAACCGCTAGGATGCGTGCTAAGAAAGATGCCTTTATTGAAGCGTGTTCTTCTAGTTCCTATGAAAATAATGATGAAGATCTAAAAGTTATTGACGTGTCCCCTATTAAATCTTTGTTTTGCAGTATGAATCTTGATAATGATGGGACTGAATATGATCCACCTTTACCTAGAAGGCGTTCCAATAATTCTGAATCTTTTGATCTTGATGCTAAATTTGATAAAAGTGGGATTGAAGAAATTAAAACCCTAGATGTTGCTAAACCCACTATATTGGATTTCAAGGAATTTAACTATGAAAATTTCTCTTTGATTAATTGTATTTCCTTGTTGCAATCCGTGCTAAAATCTCCTCATGCTTATAGTCAAAAAAAGCATTTACCAAACATATCGTTGATGCCTTGATGCAATATTATGAAGAAAAACTTGAATTGGAAGTTTCTATCCCTAGAAAACTTTATGATGAGTGGGAACCAACTATTAAAATTAAAAATCATGAGTTTTATGCTTTGTGTGATTTGGGTGCTAGTGTCTCTACTATTCCCAAAACTTTGTGTGATTTGCTAGATTTCCGTGATTTTGATGATTGCTCTCTAAACTTGCATCTTGCAGATTCCACTATTAAGAAACCTATGGGAAAAATTAATGATGTTCTTATTGTTTCAAATAGGAATTATGTTCCCGTAGATTTTATTTTTCTTGATATAGATTTCAATCCTTCTTGCCCTATTATTCTCGGTAGGCCTTTCCTTAGAACGGTTGGTGCAATTATTGATATGAAGGAAGGGAATATTAGATTTCAATTTCCATTAAAAAAGGGCATGGAACACTTCCCTAGAAATAAAATAAAATTACCATATGATTCTATCATGAGAGCCACTTATGGATTTCCTACCAAAGATGGCAATACCTAGATCTATTCTTGCTTGTTATGCCTAGCTAGGGGCGTTAAACGATATCACTTGTTGGGAGGCAACCCAATTTTATTTTTATTCGTTGCCTTTTTCTCATGTTTAGTAATAAATAAATTATTTATCCTCTGTTTTGGTTGTGTTTTTGTGTTTAATTAGTGTTTGTGCCAAGTAGAACCATTGGGAAGACTTGGGGAAAGTCTTGTTGAACTTGCTGTAAAAAACAGAAACTTTAGCGCTCACGAGAACTGCTGTAATTTTTAATTGGAGAGTGATATTTAGTTAATTATTTTTGAATATGATTAATAGATAAATTACTCACGTCCAGAAATTTATTTTAGAATTTTTGGGGTTCCATATCTTGCGCTAGCTACAGATTACTACAGACTGTTCTGTTTTTGACAGATTCTGTTTTTCGTGTGTTGTTTGCTTATTTTGATGAATCTATGGCTAGTAAAATAGTTTATAATCCATAGAGAAGTTGGAATAAAGTAGGTATAACACCAATATAAATAAAGAATGAGTTCATTACAGTACCTTGAAGTGGTCTTTTGTCTTCTTTCGCTAACAGAGCTCATGAGTTTTCTACTTTAAGTTTTGTGTTGTGAAGTTTTCAAGTTTTGGGTAAAGATTTGATGGACTATGGAACAAGGAGTGGCAAGAGCCTAAGCTTGGGCATGCCCATGGCACCCCCAAGATAATCTAAGTACACCTAAAATCCAAAGCTTGGGGATGCCCCGGGAGGCATCCCCTTTTTCGTCTACTTCTATCGGTAACTTTACTTGGAGCTATATTTTTATTCACCACATGATATGTGTTTTGCTTGGAGCGTCTTTTATGACTTGAGTCTTTGCTTGTTAGTTTACCACAATCATCCTTTCTGTGCACACCTTTTGAGAAAGCCATACATGATTTGGAATTTGTTAGAATACTCTATGTGCTTCACTTATATCTTTTGAGCTTTATAGTTTTGCTCTAGTGCTTCACTTATATCTTTTAGAGCACGGTGGTGGATTTGTTTTATAGAAACTATTGTTCTCTCATGCTTCACTTAGATTATTTTGAGAGTCTTAATAGCATGGTAATTTCTTAAAATCCTAATATGCTTGGTATGCTAGATTAATAATAAAACGTTTGTATGAGTGTGTTGAATACTAAGAAAAGTTTGATGCTTGATGATTGTTTTGAGATATGGAGGTAATAATATCAAAGTCATGCTGGTTGAGTAGTTGTGAAATTGAGAAATACTTGTGTTGAGGTTTGCAAGTCCCGTAGCATGCACGTATGGTAAACATTATGCAACAAATTTGAAACATGAGGTGTTATTTGATTGTCTTCCTTATGAGTGGCGGTCGGGGATGAGCGATGGTCTTTTCCTACCAATCTATCCCCCTAGGAGCATGCGCGTAGTGCTGAGGTTTTTCATGACTTGTAGATTTTTGCAATAAGTATGTGAGTTCTTTATGACTAATGTTGAGTCCATGGATTATACGCACTCTCACCCTTCCATCCTTGCTAGCCTCTTCGGTACCGTGCATTGCCCTTTCTCACATTGAGAGTTGGCGCAAACTTCATCGGTGCATCCAAACCCCGTGATATGATACCCTCTTTCACACATAAACCTCCTTATATCTTCCTCAAAATAGCCACCATACCTACCTATTATGGCATTTCCATAGCCATTCCGAGATATATTTCCATGCAACTTTCCATCATTCCGTTCATCATGACACATTCATCATTGTCATATTACTTAGCATGATCATGTAGTTGACATAGTATTTGTGGCAAAGCCACCATTCATAATTCTTTCATACATGTCACTCTTGGTTCATTGCATATCCCGGTACACCGCCGGAGGCATTCATATAGAGTCATCTTTGTTCTAGTATCGAGTTGTAATCATTGAGTTGTAAATAAATAGAAGTGTGATGATCATCATTATTAGAGCATTGTCCAAAGTGAGGAATAAATAAAAAAAGAGAGAAAGGCCATAAAAAGAGAAGGCCCAAAAAAAGAAAGGCCATAAAAAAGGCCCAAAAAATGAGAGAAAAAGAGAGAAGGGACAATGTTACTATTGTAGGATCGAAAGTATGTCTAGAGGGGGGGTGATTAGACTACTTGACCAAATAAAAACTTAACCTTTGCCCAATTTTAGTTCTTGGCAGATTTTACCTAATTTAGGACAAGTCAAGCAATCATCACATAATTCAAGCAAGCATGCAAAGAGTATATAGGCAGCGGAAAGTAAAGCATGCAACTTGCAAGAATGTAAAGGGAAGGGTTTGGAGAATCCAAACGCTATTGGAGACACAAATGTTTTTCCCGTGGTTCGGATAGGTGGTGCTATCCTACATCCATGTTGATGGAGACTTCAACCCACGAAGGGTAATGGTTGCGCGAGTCCACACAGGGCTCCACCCAAGGGTAACGGTTGCGCGAGTCCACACAGGGCTCCGCCCACAAAGGGTCCACGAAGAAGCAGCCACCCACAAAGGGTCCACGAAGAAGCAACCTTGCCTATCCCACCATGGCCATCACCCACACAGGACTTGCCTCACTAGCGGTAGATCTTCACGAAGTAGGCGATCTCCTTGCCCTTACAAACTCCTTGGTTCAACTCCACAATCTTGTCGGAGGCTCCCAAGTGACACCTAGCCAATCTAGGAGACACCACTCTCCAAGAAGTATCAAATGGTGTGTAGGTAATGAACTCCTTGCTCTTGTGCTTCAAATGATAGTCAACTCTCTCTCATAGGATTTGGATTTGGTGGAAAGAGGGTTTGAGTGGAAAGCAACTTGGGAAGGCTAGAGATCAAGATTCATATGGTAGGAATGGAATGTCTTGGTCTCAACACATGAGTAGGTGGTTCTCTCTCAGAACATATGAGTTGGAATGATGTGTGTGTTCTGATGGCTCTCTCAACGAATGAGAAAGTGGCGGAGGGATATATATAGCCTCCACACAAAATCCAACCGTTACACAGTTTTCCAATCTCGGTGGGACCGAATCAATAAACTCGGTCGGACCGAAAATGTAAACCTAGTGACCATTAGAGATTTTCGGTGGGACTGACATGCAACTCGGTGGGACCGATATGGTTAGGGTTTGGCCATAACGTAATCTCGGTGAGACCGGTTACACGAACTCGGTGAGACCGAGTTTGGTAATTAGCTAACCAGAGAGTTGGTCAGGGAAACTCGGTGGGACCGATTTGCTCTTTCGGTGAGACCGAGTGGAACTCATTGAGACCGAAAAGTTACAAAGGGGAAACACTGAGTTTACATTGCAATCTCGGTGGGACCAATTCGCTCTTTCGGTGGGACCGAAAAGTTACGAAAGGGAAACAGAGAGTTTGCAACCCCATCTCGGTGAGACCGAGATCCTTATTGGTAGAAACGAATTGCTAGGGTTTGGCAGTGGCTAATGACAAGTGAAACTCGGTGGCGCCGGATAGGAAGAATCGGTAGGACCGAGTTTGGCTTAGGATTTAGGTCATATGTGGATATGGGAAAGTAGTTGAGGGTTTTGGAGCATATCACTAAGCACATGAAGCAAAAGGCTCATTAAGCAACACCTCATCCCTCCTTGATAGTATTGGCTTTTCCTAAAGACTCAATGTGATCTTGGATCACTAAAATATAAAATGAAGAGTCTTGAGCTTTTGAGCTTGAGCCAATCCTTTGTCCTTAGCATTTTGAGGGTTCCACTTTCACATCCATGCCATGCCAATCATTGAGCTTTCCTAAAATAATCATCTTGGAATAGTATTAGCTCAATGAGCTATATGTTGTTATGAATTACCAAAACCACCTAGGGATAGTTGCACTTTCAACTATCCTTTTACCACACTTGTGCTTCAAAGTAGCAACATGATCTTCATAGTAGAGAGTCTCTCATGTTATCACTTTCATATACTAGTGGGATTTTTCATTACAGAACTTGGCTTGTATATTCCAACAATGGGCGTCCTCAAGTTCCCTAGGTCTTCGTGAGCAAGCAAGTTGGATGCACGCCCACTAGTTTGTTTTGTTGAGCTTTCATACATTTATAGCTCTAGTGCATCCATTGCATGGCAATCCCTACTCCTTGCATTAACATCAATCGGTGGGCATCTCCATAGCCCATTGATTAGCCTCGTTGATGTGAGACTTTCTCCATTTTGTCTTCTCCACATAACCCCCTCATTATATTCTATTCCACCCATAGTGCTATGTCCATGGCTCGCGCTCATATATTGTGTGAAAGATTATAGGTTTGAGATTACTAAAGTATGAAACAATTGCTTGGCTTGTCATCGGGGTTGTGCATGATGAGAGCATTCTTGTGTGACAAAAATGAAACATGACTAAACTATATGATTTTGTAGGGATGAACTTTCTTTGGCCATGTTATTTTGAGAAGACATAATTGCTTAGTTAGTATGCTTGAAGTATTATCATTTTTATGTCAATATGAACTTTTCTCTTGAATCTTTCGGATCTGAATATTCATACCACAATTAAGAAGAATTACATTAAAATTATGCCAAGTAGCACTCCACATCAAAAAGTCCCTTTTTATCATTTACCTACTCGAGGACGAGCAGGAATTAAGCTTGGGGATGCTTGATACGTCTCCAACGTAACTATAATTTTTGATTGCTCCATGCTATATTATCTAATGTTTTGGACTATATTGGGCTTTATTTTCCACTTTTATATTATTTTTGGGACTAACCTATTAACCGGAGGCCCAGCCCAAAATTGCTGTTTTTTTGCCTATTTTAGGGTTTCGAAGAAAAGGAATATCAAACAGAGTCCAAACGGAATGAAACCTTCGGAAACGTGATTTTCTCATCAGATAAGATCCAGGAGACTTGGACCCTCCGTCAAGAAAGCCACGAGGCGGTCACGAGGGTAGAGGGCGCCCCTCTAGGGCGCGCCCCCCTGCCTCGTGGGCCCCTCGAAGCTCCACCAACGTACTTCTTCCTCCTATATATACCCATGTACCCCCAAATGACCGGGCATAGAGCCAAAAACCTAATTTCACCGCCGCAACTTTCTGTATCCACGAGATCCCATCTTGGGGCCTGTTCCGGAGCTCCGCCGGAGGGTGCAACGATCACGGAGGGCTTCTACATCATCATCCAAGCCTCTCCGATGAAGTGTGAGTAGTTTACTTCAGACCTACGGGTCCACAGTTAGTAGCTAGATAGCTTATTCTCTCTTTTTGGATCTCAATACAATGTTCTCCCCCTCTCTTGTGGAGATCTATTCGATGTAATCTTCTTCTTGCGGTGTGTTTGTTGAGACCGATGAATTGTGGGTTTATGATCAAGTCTATCTATGAATAATATTTCAATCTTCTCTGAATTATTTTATGTATGATTGGTTATCTTTGCAAGTCTCTTCGAATTTCAGTTTGGTTTGGCCTAGTAGATTGGGTGTTCTTGCCATGGGAGAAGTGTTTAGCTTTGGGTTTGATCTTGCGGTGTCCTTTCCCAGTGACAGAAGGGGCAGCAAGGCACATATTGTATCGTTGCCATCGAGGATAACAAGATGGTTTTTTTATCATCTTGCATGAATCTATCCCTCTACATCATGTCATCTTGCTTAAGGCGTTACTCTGTTTTTAACTTAATACTCTAGATGCATGCTGGATAGCGGTCGATGAGTGGAGTAATAGTAGTAGATGCAGAATCGTTTTGGTCTACTTGTCTCGGACGTGATGCCTATATACATGATCATACATAGATATTCTCATAACTATGCTCAATTCTGTCAGTTGCTCAACAGTAATTTGTTCACCCACCGTAGAATACTTATTCTCTTGAGAGAAGCCACTAGTGAAACCTATGGTCCCCGGGTCTCTTTCTCATCATATCAATCTCCATCACTTTATTATTGCTTTGCTTTTACTTTTTACTTTGCATCTCTATATCAAAAATACCAAAAATATTATTTATCATCTCTATCAGATGTCACTTTCGTAAGTGACCGTGAAGGGATTGACAACCCCTAAGCACATTTGTTGTGTTGAGCTATTGTTTTTGTGTAGGTATGAGGGACTTGTGTGTAGCCTCCTACTGGATTGATACCTTGGTTCTCAAAAACTGAGGGAAATACTTACGCTACTTTGCTGCATCATCCTCTCCTCTTCGGGGAAATCCAACGCAGTGCTCAAGAGGTAGCAATCTGCAACAACATGGAGCGCATCCAGGGTCCGTGCTCTTCCCACGGGAACGAGACAATCTATGACAAGTGACGAAACCCATGATTCATTTTGCCATGCCTCTTCACAAGGGGAAACCCATGATTTGTTTTGTCAAGTTCCTTTTGTAGTGTAGTGAGAATGGCTTGTTTATTTCAGTTGTTCACAATGTGATGCTCTATATGTGCAATTATTTACTGTGTAGTACATTTCATCAATCCAGTTTAAACATACCGATAGGAATGCATATATTTGCTTGATGTTAAGCCTATTATAGCTAGCATATGCCTCTTTTAAAGTTTTTTGATTGTTTGGTTGTTTGTAGTTAGTATATGTCCAGTTTCAAATGCTATCTTTGATTGTTCGTACTATGCCTTGTTTATTCCAGTTATTCACAACATGATGTTCTATATGTGCAAGTATGAACTGTGCAGTTCAATTTCATTAGTACCAGTTTCAACAATACCACTATGAATGACTACATTTGGTTGCTGCATCTTGTAGTTAACACGCCATTCCATTTATTTAACAATAACAAGTGTACTTAGACCAGCACAATACCAGTTTGTATGACTATGTTTGCTTGTTGTTAAATGTTAGGCCTATTGCGGTTAACACACCTTTCCACTTGTTTTGCTTTACTAGCGTGCTTAAACCTGCACACTGAAGCTATCTTTTGGAGATTATTTTGTTTGCCATGGATAATTTGGGTTGATGTTTAGCCTGCTGTGCTTAACATGCTTCTCGATGTACCTACATAGGAAAATTTTGGGAACAACAACTGTTTTCCATCGAGGTTACTTTCATCCCATGGCTTATATATGCTCACTGTTCAGGATAACCGTAGCCGGTACCATATAGGCCGGGGGCTGATAAGGAACTAATCGGTGAATCGGACTTTTAACTGAATATATGTGCAACCCATTTATCGTTAGGTTAACTAGGGACATATGTAATAAATCTGAGGCTACATAGCAACGTGCACTATCCTAAATGTCTAAATATGCAATCCTAGGCTACATAGCAACAAGGAAGAGTGTTACATTAATGTTCTGATGATGTCTAGATATACGTAGAAGAGCACTAGCAACAACAACAACACATCCTTGTTTGGATACTCAACTTAGCTAGAGGTTAGATTTAGTTTCTAGCTCATAACTAACCCTGAACTAACTCCATTCAAAAAGTTGTTTGGATGGTAGGGTTAGATTGACAATAAATGCACTAGGAGAACTAGCTCCAATTAGCACCTCTTGGGTTGGATAGTTTTTTTTGGGTGGGTTATAGATGCAACTAGCTCAAACTAGCCCTCATGTTTAGACATACTTTAGGTCTATTTGAGCCCGAACTAGCACAAACTAACTATAACCCATGGATATAGTAGTAGTTAATCAGCTGATAATTTGTAAGAGTGCACTAAACTCCTTCCGGCCCACAATATATGTTAATTCATCTAATATGTGAGTATATTGGATGTTATAACATATTATAAAAGAGTGTTGTACTACATCATTGTGTAATTGTTGTCCATCTTCTAACATTAACTTGGTGCTTTTAGGTACATATGTCATTGGTAAAGATCCGCGCTTCGACCATTTCTGCGTATGGGGCAATGAGATATCGATGAACCAACATCAAGTGAGGAAGTTGATAAAGATTGTTAGTAAAATGGGTCCAAAGATGGCAATTAAACTATTTGTTTACACTTTATCCAAGACAACAGTGAACTGCAGGATGGTAAGTAAGAACTCTGCAACCTTCTTTTTACTACGCATAATGAGTTGTGTTTGATGAAAATGTCTGAATATTTTTCCTTTGCAGTGGTTTCCAAAGCTGTTTACTCAACATTACCTCTCAAACTAGATGATTGGTGGGCATGCAATGGTTAAAGTATCTACCAGAACACGATGATTATCTAGATGTTTTCATGAAGATCGTGAAGGATGGGCGGTCGGCCATCACAAGGGGTTGGACTAGAGTCGTGCGTGCCTTCTGCATGGAGTAGGGCACAATATGGGCATTCCGTTTAACCTTGTTCAGCAACCAGAATGAATTTCGCCTGTTTCTTTATGGTACAAGTATACAACTGTGGTTCATCATTCTTTATTTGGTTCTTATGTAATTCTTGAACATATGTACCTATGAATCGAATAATGCATTGGTTGTTTGAACCTGATGGACATGAATAAAGTTGTAGCATAGATTCAAATTCAAATTCAAATCCGGTACAATTTGACATAGTAGCAATTAAATTACAGTGAAATTACGCTCTCCAGGTCGTTACGGCACACACGGGTGGTAAAACACAAACGGTTATGATATACACCATAATCCAAGATGGTTCATAGAGAGGAAACGTGTGCAAGCATGCACACTGTTGCCATTTGTAAAGCGTGTGCGATGTCAGACAATATCACAAACGGTGCGGGCAAACTAAACGTTTGTGTTAGTTGCCTTATCGTACACGATTCTCAACCATGAACTATTTTTGATGAAGTATGAATCATAAACATTGCACCGCAGAATAGCGTGTGCGATAGTTGTCGTGTACGACGATGTTACGATGGTCCGACACTCGTATGGTGATTAGCAAATCTTCTTTTCTAGTTATCGCATATGGTTTGGGAAAAGTGAATCTGTGTGATTGTATGCTTATCATACATGTTCTATAATAGTGAACCGTTTGTGATGGGCCGCACATCGTAAACGTAGCACCACAGAATACCGACTGTGATGGCAATGCGAGCACAAACGAGTAGGCGTACTGTAGGGTCCCTATCCGCGACGATTTCGGGGTCATGTGGGAAGGACCCTCCTATCTCCATCACTCACTAGGCGACGGTTCCAAATGCCGTCGCGGAAAGGGGTTAAAAACCGTTTGTATAGCACCGATGCGTACCAGTGTCAATGGGCAAAGAATTAAGCACTATATCTTAGGTACGCCTATAAATGTTGAAAGCAATATTATCCAAACCATGACACCAGAGGAAAACATAAAAGAAACCTTCCAGAACACTCCAGAATCGTGAATAAAAGGAGGTACGTGATATGGTAAGTAAACGGACTTCGAAAAATCCGCGAAAATGTTTTCTGTCAGTTTTGGAATATTACAAAAATTAGTAAATTAATAAATAAAACAAAGGCAACCGCGGAGGGCACAAGACACCAGGGTGCGCTCGCCTTGCCAGGCACGCACATGTGTGTTGTTCCCACCTCAGGAACCTTCGCGACTCCGCTTTCCTATCGTTTGCTTGTTTCCCAAGATAAAAAAATCTTTATATACTCCCCAAACGTATTGACCATCGCATCGAAATGAAATCCTCCATTCTTGTTTCTTGTTGTTTCCTCATAGATCTAAATCGCCATGGCCGCATCGAGCTCCTCCAAGGATAAGTTCTTCGAGAGGGTAAGCAACCCATACTTGTCGGAGGTGATGCAGCACCCTCAAACCATCGAGATGCGTGAGGGGGTGCTCCACATCCAGGATGTTCAACGTCCCAAGAAGACTGGAACCATGGACGCCAGGCTCGAAGCTATGGAGTAGGAGGTCTTCAAGTGCAAGGGGGTGTTGGAACATGGGCTCAGTGCCAATCACCTCATGATTACGGATTTCACCCATGATCACGTGGTGGATGGCCGGTCCATGAAGGACATCGTCTTCACCCTCAATGAGCAAAATAATTTTCTGTAAAGCCAAATCTATGATCTCCAAAACCAAGTCTTTGAATATGAGGCAAGATTTAAAGGTGTGATTAGATGCTAGTCGCAGGACTCGTGAGACTCGTGCTTCCTCCTATGATGGTGAGCCGCTGCCATGGAAGCCGGAGTATAAGCTCATTACTACCTCAACACCACCACCATCATCATCTTCACCACCAAAGGAGACTTGAGTATCAGGTATGGGCACTCCCCTTGGCTTGTGCCAAGCTTGGGGGTGGTGCCCCGGTATCGTATAACCACCACTTTCTTTGCCTTTATCCATTTTAGTTGAATATTTAGTTATCCTATGATTTAGTTGAATAAAAGTTTAGTTCGGTCTATCTTCGAGTGCTTGCTTATTGATCTTTATTTCTATGTAGTCGTGTGCGAGATATATATTAAAAGGAAGTTTGAGTTTTGTTCCTTTATTCTTTTGTTTGAATAAAAGTAAAGGAAAATAAATGAAAATATCATATGCTAATCTTATGGTAAGTAATGACATCACATAAGGAAAAGTATAAGTGGTAAAATTTATTAGAGATTGACAAACATAGCATTGGTCAATGATGCAATTCATGAAATAATTAATAAGGGAAGAGACGATTCATATGCAAATACACTATCTTGGACATCTTTTATGATTGTGAGTCCCCATTAAATATTACATGCTAAAATTGTTGATGTTGGACAAGGAAGGCAACATAATGATTTATGTTTGTTCATATTCTCAGAGAAGTTATATTGTCATAGATCCTTCAACATGTGGTGCTTGCTCAACATCTTTCTTAGCTAAAAACTCCGCACTAAGTAGAGATACTACTTGTACATCCAAAAACCCTTAAACCAAAATCTTATTTTGAGAGTCCACCATACCTACCTATGGATTGATTAAGATCCTTCAAGTAAGTTGTCATCGGTGCAATAAGGCAATAAAAATTGCTTCTAAATGTGTTGGATCATTTAGCATAAGAGAAAATTGAGCATTGTACAAACTTGTAATGGCAAAGTAATAAAAGTGATGGACTACATAATAAAGGTTGCTATCATAAGGGGAAATATAACATGACATTCTTTTGCATTAAGGGATTTGGCATAGAAACAAAAAGCACATGGAAACCTCTGCTTCCCTCTGCGAAGGGCCTATCTTTTAGTTTTATCTACTTACTTTTATGCAAGAGCCAAAGTATTCTTCCCTATTCCTTTTTATTTTCTATTTGTGCAAGCATCATGTTGTGAGGAAAGATCTAGGCACGTATATCCAATTGGATATGAGTAAGCATGAGTTATTATTGTTGACATCATCCTTGACGTGAATACGTTGGGAGGCGAAACTATAAGCCCCTATATTTCTATGTGTCCGGTTGAAACTTTTTGCTCATGGGTATGATGTGAATGTTAGCAATCATAGAAGATTAAAAGATGGTTGAGTATGTGGACTTGACAAAAGGCTCTGATATATGACCCTTCCTGAAAATATGATTAATTGTAGTTGCAAAGTTGACTGAGAACATAGTTTGTTGGTTTTCAATAGAGTTTATGCTTTATACTGTTGGGAAACGTTGCATGGAAAAAAAATTCTACCCACACGCAATGATCTATCCATAGATATGCATAGCAGCGAGGGGGAGAGTGTGTCTACGTACCCTCGTAGACCGAAAGGAGAAGCGTTTGACAACGTGGTTGATGTAGTCGAACTTCTTCTAGCTCCGACTAATCAAGCACCAAACGTACAACACCTCTGACTTTTGCACACGTTCAGCTCGGTGATGTCCCTCACCTTCTTGATCCAGCAAGGTGTCGAGGTACTAGATGAGTTTCGTCATCACGACGGCGTGGTGATAGCGACGGTGAAGTGATCCTCGCAGGGCTTCGCCCAAGCACCACGAAAATATGACCGGGGTGTAAACTGTGGAGGGGGGTGCCGCACACGGCTAACAATTAATGTTGTGTGTTCTAGGTTCCCCCCTCCCCACATATATATAGGTGGGAGGGGAGGAGAGGCAGCTAGGGGGCGCCCCAAGTAGGATCCGAATCCTACTTGGGGTTTCCCCAAGTGGCGCCCCCATTTCCTTTTTCCACCGGAGAAGAAAGGAAGGGGAAGAAGAGAAGGAAGGGGGGGCGAACCCTCTCTTCTCCTTCCCCTATTCGGCCACCTGCCAAAGGGGGGCGCGCCACCCCTTGTGGACTGGTATGCTCCCCTTTCATGGCCCATATGGCCCATATATCCCCCCAGGGGTTCCGGTAACCCCTCCGGTACTCTGATAAATACCCGATACACTCCGGAACACTTCTGTTGTCCGAATACTATCGTCCTATATATCAATATTTACCTCTCGACCATTTCGAGACTCCTTGTCATGTCTGTGATCTCATTCGGGACTCCGAACAACTTTTTGTCACCAAATCACACAACTCATATAATACAATATTGTCATCGAACATTAAGCGTGCGGACCCTACGGGTTCGAGAACTATGTAGACATGATCGAGACACCTCTCTGGTCAACAACCAATAGTGCAACCTAGATGCTCATATTGGCTCCTACATATTCTATGAAGATCTTTATCGGTCGAACCATTATGACAACATACGTTATTCCCTTTGCCTATTGGTATGTTACTTGCCCAGGATTCGATCGTCGGTGTCTACACAACTAGTTCAATCTCATTAACGACAAGTCTCTTTACTCGTTACATAATACATCACCTCGTGACCAACTCCTTATGATGTGTATTACCGAGAGGGCCCGGAGATACCTCTCTGATACTCGGAGTGACAAATCCTAATCTCGATCTATGCCAACTCAACAAACACCTTCGGAGATACCTGTAGAGAATATTTATGCCACCTAGTTTTGTTGTGACATTTGATAGCACACAAGGTATTCCTCTGGTATTCGGGAATTGCAAAATTTCATAGTCGAAGGAATATGTATTTGACATGAAGAAAGCAATAGCAATAAAACTGAACGATCATTATGCTAAGCTAACGGATGGGTCTTGTCCATCACATCATTCTCCTAATGATGTGATTAGTTATCAAATGACAACTCTTGTCTATGGTTAGGAAAACTTAACCATCTTTGATCAAGGAGCTAGTCTAGTAGAGGCTCATTAGGGACACAGTGTTTGTTTATGTATTCACACATGTATTAAGGTTTCCCATCAATACAATTCTAGCATGAATAATAAACATTTGTCATGAATACGTAAATATAAAATAACAACTTTATTATTGCCTCTAGGGTATATTTCCTTTAATCTCCCGCTTCCACTAGAGTCAATAATCTAGTTCACATTGATATGTGATTAACACCCAAAGACTACTCAGTTGTGTTCATTTTTTCTTGTGAGAGAGGTTTAGTCAACGGGTCTGTCACATTCAGATCCGTATGTATTTTGCAAATTTCAATGTCTACAATGCTCTGCATGGAGCTACTCTAGCTAATTGCTCCCACATTCAATATGTATCCAGATCGAGACTCGGAGTCATCTGAGTCAGTGTTAAAGCTTGCATCGACGTAACCCTTTACGACAAACTCTTTATCACCTCCATAACTGAGAAACATTTCCTTAGTCCTCTTAGGTAACCAAGGATAATTTTGACCGCTGTCAAGTGATCTACCCCTGGATCACCATTGTACCCCCTTGCCAAACTCATGGCATGGTACACAATAGGTTTGGTACACATGAAGAGTAGTTCAACAGGTACCATTTCCTGCTCTGAAGACCTTGTTTTCACTCCTGATTTTTCCATAATTGACTCAAATGGCTGATACACATGAAGAGTATTTCAATATATACAGATTGTCGACAAATGAAATACATAATGAAAAAAAAGATGGCATGAGTTAAATCACATATATGATGCCTGGCTACATGGCGTTGCATAATTCACATATATGATAACTGGCTGAAAAGCATGGCATTGCATAATTCGCATATCTGATATAGAAAGAAAACGGGAGGCATTCACACAAAGGATGTCTAATCTAAGCAGATGGCATGGCAATGCAAGACACCATATGCATGATATGAGCAATATAACCCAGCCAAGTTAGAGCATGCACCTCGGGGGGGGGGGAATACGACTGGTCAGCTGTCTCTGAATCCTCCTTTGAGGAGCTATCTGTAACCAGCAAGAAATCTTTATCGACAGGTAGCACTGACTGCCCAGAAGACCTTGTTTTCACTCCAGATTTTCCCATGACCGACTCAAATCGATGATGCATAGGAAGAGTAGATGAATGTATAAACATTGTTGACAAATGCAATACATTATGAAAAAATATGGCACGATACAATTCACATATACGATGACTGGCTAAAGAGGATGGCATTGCATGATTCACGTATATGATGCCTAGCTAAAGAAGATGGCATTCCATAACTCCCATATGCTCCCTCCGTTCCTAAATATTTGTCTTTTTAGGGATTTCAAATGGATACCACATACGGATGTATATAGACATATTTTAGAGTGTAGTTTCACTCATTTTGCTCCATATGTAGTGACTTGTTGAAATCTCTAAAAAGATAAATATTTAGGAATGGTGGGAGTATGATATAGAAACTAAACAGGTGGCATTCACACAAAGCAAATATAAACTAAGATGATGACATATAAGATGTATAATGTAAGCAATGCGAGGCTCCATATGCATGATATGACCAACATCAGCATGCCAGGTTAGAGAAAACACCTCTGAATCCCCATCTTAATACTTATCTTCGTCTAGAATACAATATGGAATGGCGGGAGGGTGGGGGGCCCACTTCGCCCACCATGGCACGGCGTCTGCATGACATTATATTCCCACAAAACGATCTTCTCTTTTTCTGTACATGTTCAGTGCGGTTGTGTACAATAACTGGCATGCATAATAAAGAAATATTTAGATTTTGTAAGGCCTAAGGGGTGCATGCAGAAATCAAGACTGATGGTAGCAAACGAGTGGATAGATCCAAAACTAATGATAGCAGGTAGATAATAGCTTCAGTTTAAAAAGATAGACAATGGATCATCTACTGTTTGTTGCCCACCCAACATGAACCACATAGAAGTCCCCAGCTGAACCCGATAGTAGACAGATACTATTCGTTGTTGCCTCGATATGAGACCCACAGGCATTTTAAAACTCAAGTTTGAATGATAAAGTAATCGGTAATAATAACTGATGTATAACGTAAGCAAACACGAAAGACTGCGAGCTCTCTTCCAGAACTGTGTAGTCCTCAGGTTCATCTGCTCAGTCGATGATGGTAATGCAGTTGGCGTGGCTGCCAGCAATGGAGAAGATGATCTGAGGCGGCAAAAGAAAGTCTGCAGGGGGAATCTCTGCTGAAGTGAACGCTTCTATCGATGGTGCACCTCTGGTGGGGTGTATGACGGCACGACAGGAGCTGGACATAACACACAGAGTTTTCTTTGACACCTATCTGAAAATGAAGTAAATCCATAAGGGCTCCTTAGAATTGGAAGATTCTATAAACGGAGGGACAGGAAACACAAGGAATAGGATAGGAATGCACATGCAAAACAGAGCATTTGGAAACATAGGATTTCTGTGAACTTGGGTGTTCGGTTCATATGAATTGGAAGAACAAGGGAATGGAGAAACATGGTAAAATTAAAGTCTAACCATGTGAAAATGAAAAAATAAGAATCTTATTATGCCAGTAATGCAATTACTCCTATTCTTCATGCATATTAATTAGAAAAGGACATCCAAGTCGATATTAAAATTCCTACATTTTTTCTTCGAAAGAGACACCAAAGGAAAAAAATCCTCCAATTTTGCTTTGCTCCACTCCTTCTAACCAAATGCATGAATAGTAGTACCATAGTAGTTCCATAGCAAAGGATCCCTGAGGGATCGACATGAATGCAGAGTAACAAAGTAATGCGACGAGTGTACAACCTCTTTGGCATAGCCTTGTCGACCTCAACATCATTGAGTTGGACATGGAGGATGGTGATGCTGGTGTCACTGTCGGAGGCGGGGAAGAAGATATGAGGCCTCTAGAAACGGCGCTGAGGGTACTGCTCCATTGTGATGGATGGTTCCGTCGTTGGAGCAGCTCCGGTGAGGTGTATGGCTGCGAGGCTGAAGCAGGACAAGAGAGATAACGTTAATCTGAAGTGGGACTCTAATATCGTCTTCAATAGATGATGTAAAATACATCACAAAAAGGTGCCAGATGTAAAACGCATCAGTCGCGCCACGGCCGCTCCGACAGATGTTGTAAATACTGTTCACTCTAAACTTAACTAAAGAAACTGAACTTTACAGTCGAAACTGAATTTTACCGTCAAAACTGATTGAACTAGTAGCAGAGCATTGCAATAGATGTTTAGGGCATTCGAGCACTAGTAGCAGAGAAGCAGTGATCTAAATCAGCAGACGCTCGAGCAGGGAACGCACTAGCAGAGAGCAAGTCGTGCAGTAGCACCACGAGCGAGTGCTAAAGCAGCAACTCCAGTAGCTGCCAGAGGTCATGCAGTAGCAGCAGTAGCGCGAGCGAGAGCAAGAGCAGAGCTGCAGCATGAACAAGAGCACGAGCGGAGCAGCAGCGGGACCAACAGCAATAGCAGAGCAGAGTAGCAACACGAACGAAAGCAAGAGCAGTGCATCAACACGACCGACATCAAGAATATAGCCACAACGCGAGCACCGGCAGCCCCGTGAGATTGAATTAAAGATAAAATGCAGCGGTGAGTGCAGAACCTCCTTGGTGGCGCCGAGATGGCCTCGTCTTCATCGGAGGAATTGGTGAGGTTGTTGCGGTTCCGGTGGGGTAGGTCAAGACGGCGTTGTGGGGATGGAGGTGCGCGATAGACGAGGCGAACGTTGGGGCAGCTCCCTTGGAGGTGGAGAACGGGGCGGCTGATCCGGCGGGACGACGAGATCGATGACGGATCCTCATCCGGTGCGGTGGATGAGGGACTGTGAGCTGTTGTGGTGGACGACGTCGTCGGGGAAGAGTCTCTGACTGGGCGGCGGTCAGGAGGCCGACGGAGGAGCGTGGGCTTTCGTGGGTTTTGGCGGTCTCGGTGTACGAATGGTGGCGAAGGGGAAGGTAGGGGGAGCCATGGCTTAAGGACACGCTTGTCCGAAATGTAGGGTAAGTTACCAGCATACCCCCACCGGTTTTGACACAGCGATGTTGAGCCGGCATTTTCGGCTGAGGGGTAGAAGGGGGATTTCGCGTGTCTGGGTTGTGAGACAGATTTTGGATGAGGAGGGAGTTTTCGCGCGGGTCGAAATTTCGGGTTAACACGGCGTGGCGCGGGTTGAAGAGGCGGAAGTTTCAAAGAAGATAAGACAAAACATAATCGAGCTTGAAAATTTCAGGATAACAAGGCGCAGATTCCTTGTTCGGTAGAACAAACTTAACGTGTACAAAAAACAACTCATACAAGACACAAGAGAGGCATGTCACCTTCTACTATATTGCTATAAATGGCATTGAGAAAACTACAAGAAAAAGGAAAAAAATCAGGAGAACAAGATTACCCTGTACAGTACCAAATCGATTCACACTTCCTCAACAACAACAAAAAACACAAATCAATTCCCACCAAAAGAAAGAGTTGTGTCCCTTTTTATATGATTACAAATGCCAGGATCTCGAATTTCAATTCTTAATACACGTTATGTTGAACTCGAATATATCGTTAGGTGACCTTGCGGTTTATAAAGGATGTAGTCCTACATTTTCATCTTCCATCATATATGAACATTGTACTCCACCCTATGAACATATATATTGTCATCTACCACATGGACTAAATTTGAATCAACTTTCCTTATTTGAATATGATTGTTTTCAAGTTATACAATCATTTAAATATCATCTTGATAACAAAAAACATGCACATAGCTGTAATCATATCTCACTATGTACTACATGTACTCTATGATCTACAATTCAAATATTTGTATCCATTATATGTTGAATTCAAATCAGAGTACATTGGTCTAGGTAGCGAGATGTTCGGGATAATCTAAACCCTGTTTTCATATGTATAATTTTTGGCTAAGTTGGGACAAGTTTTGGTATAAGCTTCTTGCAAAACTGGAGATTCTCTCAACAAGCCTCATGGTTCCGAGAGGGAACATGTCGCCTTTGTGTGTGAAACGATATACGCTGCCTCCCCACTGATTTTCTTTACGGAGGCAACATAGAACTATATGAGTACCCTGTTAAATTTTGTAATTATGCCGGGTTCGTTTGGCCTTTTTTATACATTAATTGAGTTTTTGGACATTTAATGTGCATAATCCAATTTTGAACTACAAGCACATACTCCGGTGCACCAAAGTTGGTTGAAAATCACATGTGTGTCCTTGGGTGAATTTCTAGGTCCCATGCAAGAAATGGGAAATCTGGGCATCGTGACTCGGCCGAGAAAATCGAGAAACTTGGTTTTTAAATTCATGTAAATCCAAAACTCACCTGGAAATCATGAAACTTGGCATGGTGTCATGTCATGGCACTAACATGTTGTGGTAAAAAATTGGGCCGATTTGGAACAAGTTTTGGTATAAGCTTCTTGCAAACCGGAGCTTCTCAAGAAGGCTCGTGGTTCTGAGAGGGAACGTGTCACCTTTGAGTGCGAAACGATATACGCTTCCCCCCTTGAGTTTCTTTATAGAGGCAACATAGAACTACATGAGAGCCTTGTTAAATTTTGGAATTATTTCGGGTTCGTTTAGCCTTTTTATACATTAATTGAGTTTCTATTCATTTAATGTGCATAATTGAATTTTTGAACTACAAGCACATGCTCCCATGCACCAAAGTTGGTTGAAAAATCACATGTGTGTCCTCGGGTGAATTTCTAGGTCCCATGCAAGAAATGGGAATGAAATTAAAACATCTGGGCAAGTGGCTCGGCCGAGAACATTGAGAAACTTGGTTTTAAAATTCTTGTAAATCCAATACTCGCCTGGAAATCATGAAACGGGGCATGGTGTCACGTTACGGTACTACCATGTTGTGGTAAAAAATTGGCCGAATAGGTACAAGTTTTGGTATAAGCTTCTTGCAAACCAGAGATTCTCTCAAGAAGGCTCGTAGTTCTGAGAGGGAACGTGTCACCTTTGTGTGCATAGTTCAAATTTGAAATACAAGCATATGCTCCAGTGCACCAAAGTTGGATGGAAAATCACATGTGTGTCCACGGGTAAATTTCTAGGTCCCATGCAAGAAATGGGAATGAAATTCAAACATCTGGGCATCATGGCTCGGATGGAAACATTAAGAAACTTGGTTTTTTAATTCCTGTAATCCAAGACACGCATGAAAATTATGAAACTTGGCTTGGTGTCATGACATGGCACCAACATGCTGTGGTAATTTTGCTGTCCGGTTTGCGAAGGTGCTCACATTAACAATCAACAAAGTCATTTTGGAACAAGTACTATCACGTTACAATACCAAACACAAGTGGGCGTTCTATTTACCATTTACGTGCTGCCACGCGTCCCCTTTTTATTGGCTATGATGCGCCATGCAGGGTAGCTATTTGAGTACGGGAGGTGTGTGATCAGACCCTGTGCGTGCTTATCGGGAGGAGAGCCCTTTGAACTCCAGTTGCCGTCCACCTCTCTTACCAGGTCTCCATTAATGGCGCCCAAGCATCTATTTTGATGGCGTGGCTATGTCTCACTCGACTCAGATTTAAGAGAGAAAAAAGAAAATCTGAAAAGAAATTTTTGCACGGATCTTGATGTAAGATCCGATGGACCTATATAGCATCTACTGCGACTTATAGCAAGACTGATGAATATATAAGGACGACGATAGTGGATAATAATTGTATTGCATAATCAGGAAGATAATTAAAAAAAGCCACATGCGACTATGCCCGAAATACACAAGGGTAAAAGAATAAGGAAGACAACGATCTGGCTCGCTGATCTCTACTTTCTTGATGTGTTGCTGCAGGCCGCGGGAACTAGTCTCCGCGGCGAGCGGCGATGAGCTCTATCGTGTCCTCAAGAAGCTGCTTGAGAGCATCCATGGATTCCTCCACCAGCCTTTGGTGCTTGATGTAGAGCATGTCATTCTCGTCCATAAGTTTCTTGACGATGACGTCGGTCCACTTCAACAAGGAACTGGTCTCCTCCTTCTACTCTACACTTCGGACGATCTTCACCCTCAGCAGGTCGCGCTCGGCCCGGAGCCTCTCATTGCCTTCCCTTAGTTGTCGGATGACGCCGGTAGCCTATTCAAACGAGGCATTCATGTCGTACTGCAACCTCGCCCAGCCGGAGATCTGATCCATCTGGATATGGACGATCGCATGCATGCGCCTGTAAGAGTCGTCACTAATACGTCTCCAACGTATCTATAATTTTGGATTGCTCCATGCTATTATATTATCTATTTGGATGTTAATGGGATTATTTTTACACTTCTATATTATTTTTGGGACTAACCTATTAACCGGAGGCCCTGCCCAAATTGCTGTTTTTTTGCCTATTTTAGTGTTTGGCCGAAAAGGAATATCAAATGGAGTCCAAACAGAGTGAAACCTTTGGGAGCTTTTTTTGGAAAAAACGTGATCCAGGAGACTTGGAGTGGACGTCAAGAAACAATCAAGGAGGCCACGAGGCAGGGGCGCGCCCACCCACCCTGGGCGCGCCCTCCACCCTTGTGGGCCCCTCGTTGCTCCACCGACCTACTTCTTCCTCCTATATATATATATATATATATCCATATACCCCGCAAACATCTAGGAGCACCACGAAACTCTATTTCCACCGCCGAAACCTTCTTTACCCAAGAGATCCCATCTTGGGGCCTTTTCCGGAGCTCCGTCGGAGGGGGCATTGATCACGGAGGGCCTATACATCAACTCCATGGCCCCTCCGATGATGTGTGAGTAGTTTACTTCAGACCTTCAGGTCCATAGCTAGTAGCTAGATGGCTTATTCTCTCTCTTTGGATCTCAATACAAAGTTCTCATCGATTCTCTTGGAGATTTATTCGATGTAATCTTCTTTTGCGGTGTGTTTGTCGAGATCCGATGAATTGTGGGTTTATGATCAAGTTTATCTATGAACAATATTTGAATCTTCTCTAAATTCTTTTATGTATGATTGGTTTATCTTTGCAAGTCTCTTCGAATTATCAGTTTGGTTTGGCCTAATAGATTGATCTTTCTTGCAATGGGAGAAGTGCTTAGCTTTGGGTTCAATCTTGCGGTGGTCGATCCCAGTGACAGAAAGGGAAATGACATATATTGTATTGTTGCCATTGAGGATAAAAATATGGGGTTTACATTATATTGCATGAGTTTATCCCTCTACATCACGTCATCTTGCTTAAGGCGTTACTCTGTTCTTATGAACTTAATACTCTAGATGTATGCTGGATAGCGGTCGATGTGTGGAGTAATAGTAGTAGATGCAGAATCATTTCGGTCTACTTTTCACGGACATGATGCCTATATACATGATCATGCGTAGATATTCTCATAATTATTTGCTTTTCTATCAGTTGCTCGACAGTAATTTGTTCACCCACCGTAATACTTGTGCTATCTTGAGAGAAGCCACTAGTGAAACCTATGGCCCCCGGGTCTATTCTCCATCTTATAAGTTTCACATCTACTTTATTTTAAAATCTTTACTTTCAATCTATATCATAAAAATACCAAAAATATTTATCTTATTATTATCATCTCTATCATATCTCACTCTTGCAAGTGGCCGTGAAGGGATTGACAACCCCTTTATCGTGTTGGTTGCGAGGTTCTTATTTGTGTGTGTAGGTATGAGGTGACTCGCATGTGGTCTCCTACTGGATTGATACCTTGGTTCTCAAAAACCGATGGAAATACTTACGCTGCTTTACTGCATCACCCTTTCCTATTCAAGGGAAAACCAACGCATTGCTCAAGAGGTAGGAAGAAGGATTTCTGGCGCCGTTGCCGGGAGATCTACGCCAAGTCAAGACATACCAAGTAACCATCACAACTCTTATCCTTCGCATTACATTATTTGCCATTTGCCTCTCGTTTTCCTCTCCCCCACTTCACCCTTGCCGTTTTATTCGCCCTTCTTCTGTTCGTCTTTCCATTAGCTTTGATGTCTTACTTGGCTCGTTTGATCGGTTAGCTAGAATAGTTGTTTATTTATTGCTAAACAAAGAACCTAAGATCTATGGATCCTCATCCGCTTGCTAATCTTTTTAAGGGATCCAATTATGATAAACCAATTGCTAGTGAGTTTTGTGCACTAGATTATCTTTATGAAGTTTTGCTTGAAATTCGTGAATCTGAAAATTGTGATGAAGTACTTTATGGAGTGATTCACGATGGATCTTTGAATAGAAAGCATGATTGCAATGATGATAGTATAAATTCTATTAATGTCAATTGTGCTTATAATATGGAAAACCCTAAGCTTGGGGATGCTAGTTTTGCTATGTCTACTACTTGATGCAATGATCATGATTGGGGTGATTCTTCTTATGATCTTGAAAATTTATTTAAGCCCGATGATGAATATGAGATTGATAATAGTGTTTGCAATATTATTTAAATTGGGTTTGAAAGAGTGTTAACTTTAGATCCCACATATTTGGAGAATGTTCGATCTTATGAAATTTTTGATAAAAGTGGGTTTGGAGAGGTCATGAGTTTAGTTAGTGTTAATCCCACTATTTTGGAAGAGTGTCAACTTTGCATGCATGTGGATCGTGTTGAGAATATTTTATATGATAGATGTATTGTTGAATTTGATTATGATCCCACATGTAATTATTATGAGAGAAGAAAATATGATTGTAGAAATTTTCATGTTACTAAATTACCTCTCTTTATGTTGAGATTGCTATTGTTTCTTTCCGCTTCCATGCATATGCTAGTTTTTGCTTGCCTTGATAATTTGTTTGCCTATAATATTCCTATGCATAGGAAGTATGTTAAACTTAGATGTGTTTTTCACGTGTTTTATGATGCTCTCTTTGTGCTTCAATTCTTGTCTTTCATGTGAGCATCGTTGAAATCCTTTGCCTAGCTAAAAGGGTTTAAAGAAAAGCGCTTGTTCGGATACAACCCAATATGTTTCCTTGCTGTTATTAAATAAATAATTTATCTATCCTCTGTTTTGGTTGTATTTTTTGTGTTTAATTAGTGTTTGTGCCAAGTAGAACCGTTGGGAAGACTTGGGCAAAGTCTTTTTGATCTTGCTGTAAAAAACAGAAACTTTAGCGCTCACGAGAATTGCTGCCATTTTTGATTGGAGAGTGCTATTTAGTTAATTATTTTTGAAGATTATTAATAGATAAATTCCTCACGTACATCAATTTATTTTAGAATTTTGGGGGTTCCAGAAGTTTGCGTTAGTTACAGATTACTACAGACTTTTCTGTTTTTGACAGATTCTGTTTTTCATGTGTTCTTTGCTTATTTTGATGAATCTATGGCTAGTAAAAGAGTTTATAAACCATAGAGAAGTTGGAATACAGTAGGTTTAAAACCAATCTAAATAAATAATGAGTTCATTACAGTACCTTGAAGTGGTGTTTTTTTTTTTGCTAACGGAGCTCACAAGATTTTCTTTTTAAGTTTTGTGTTGTGAAGTTCTCAAGTTTTGGGTAAAGATTCGATGGATTATGGGACGAGTGGCAAGAGCCTAAGCTTGGGGATGCCCATGGCACCCCAAGGTAAAATACAAGGACACCAAAAGGCCTAAGCTTGGGGATGCCCTGGAAAACATCCCCTCTTTTGTCTTTGTTTATCGGTAACTTTACTTGGAGCTATATTTTTATGCGCCACATGATATGTGTTTTTCTTGGAGCGTCTTGTATGATTTGAGTCCTTGATTTTTAGTTTACCACAATCATCCTTTCTGTAAACACCTTTTGAGAGAGACACACATGAATTGGAATTTATTAGAATACTCTATGTGCTTCACTTATATATTTTGAGCTATATAGTTTTTGCTCTAGTGCTTCACTTATATCTTTTAGAGCACGGTGGTGGTTTTATTTTATAGAAATAATTGATATCTCATGCTTCACTTATATTATTTTCAGAGTACTTTAATACAACATGGCAATTTTCTTTTAGGCATAATAAAAACATTCATATAAGTGCACTGAATACTAAGAGAAGTTTGATACTTGATGATTTTTTTGAGATATGGAGATGGTGATATTAGAGTCATGCTAGTTGAGTAGTTGTGAATTTGAGAAATACTTGTGTTGAAGTTTGTGATTCCCGTAGCATGCACATATGGTGAACCATTATGTGATGAAGTCAGAGCATGATTTATTTATTAATTGCCTTCCTTATGAGTGGCGGTCGGGGACGAGTGATGGTCTTTTCCTACCAATCTATCCCCCTAGGAGCATGCGCGTAGTACATTGTTTCGATAACTAATAGATTTTTGCAATAAGTATGTGAGTTCTTAATGACTAATGTTGAGTCGATTAATTATACGCACCCTCACCCTTCCACCATTGCTAGCCTCTCTAGTACCGCACAACTTTCACCGGTACCATAAACCCACCATATACCTTCCTCAAAACAGCCACCATACCTACCTATTATGGCATTTCCATAGCCATTCCGAGATATATGGCCATGCAACTTTCCACCGTTTCGTTGTTATAACACGCTTCATCATTTTTATATTGCTTTGCATGATCATGTAGTTGACATCTTATTTGTGGCAAAGCCACCGTTCATAATTCTTTCATACATGTCACTCTTTATTCATTGCATATCCCGGTACACTGTCGGAGGCATTCACATAGAGTCATATTTTGTTCTAAGTATTGAGTTGTGATTCTTGAGTTGTAAGTAAAAAGAAGTGTGATGATCATCATTATTAGAGCATTGTCCCAGTGAGGAAAGGATGATGGAGACTATGATTCCCCCACAAGTCGGGATGAGACTCCGGATGAAAAATTAAAAAAAGGAAAAAAAAAGAAAAGAGACCAAAAACAAAAAAAGGCCCAAATAAAAAATGTGAGAGAAAAAGAGAGAAGGGACAATGTTACTATCCTTTTTCCACACTTGTGCTTCAAAGTAGCACCATGATCTTCATGACAGAGAGTCTCCTATGTTGTCACTTTCATAAACTAGTGATAATTTTACATTATAGAACTTGGCTTGTATATTCCAATGATGGGCTTCCTCAAATTTCCCTAGGACTTCGTGAGTAATCAAGTTGGATGCACACCCACTTAGTTTCTTTTGTTGAGCTTTCATACACGTATAGCTCTAGTGCATCCGTTGCATGGCAATCCCTACTCACTCACATCGATATCTATTAATGGGCATCTCCATAGCCCATTGATACGCCTAGTTGATGTGAGACTATCTTCTCCTTTTTTGTCTTCTCCACAACCACCATTCTATTCCACCATAGTGCTATATCCATGGCTCACGCTCATATATTGCGGGAACATTGAAAAAGTTTGAGAACATCAAAAGTATGAAACAATTGCTTGACTTGTCATCGGGGTTGTGCATCATTTAATATTTTGTGTGATGAAGATAGAGCATAGCCAGACTATATGATTTTGTAGGGATAACTTTCTTTGGCCATGTTATTTTGAGAAGACATGATTGCTTAGTTAGTACGCTTGAAGTACTATTATTTCTATGTCAATATTAAACTTTTGTCTTGAATCTTTCGGATCTGAACACTCATGCCACAATAAAGAAAAATTACATTGGGAAATATGTTAGGAGGCATTCCACATCAAAAATTCTGTTTTTATCATTGACCTACTCGAGGACGAGCAGGAATTAAGCTTGGGGATGCTTGATACGTCTCCAACGTATCTATAATTTTTTATTGCTCCATGCTATTATATTATCTATTTTGGATGTTAATGGGCTTATTTTTACACTTTTCTATTATTTTTGGGACTAACCTATTAACCGGAGGCCCAACCCAAATTGGTGTTTTTGCCTATTTTAGTGTTTCGCCGAAAAGGAATATCAAACGGAGTCCAAATGGAATGAAACCTTCGGGAGCGTCATTTTTGGATCAAACTTGATCCAGGAGACTTGGAGTGGACGTCAAGAAACAATCGAGGAGGCCATGAGGCAGGGGTGCGCCCACCCCCCCTAGGCGTGCCCTCCACCTCGTGGGCCCCTGTTGCTCCACCGACCTACTTCTTCCTCCTATATATATCCATATACCCCGCAAACATCCAGGCGCACCACGAAACCCTATTTCCACCGCCGCAACCTTCTATACCCAAGAGACCCCATCTTGGGGCCTTTTCCGGAGCTCCGATGGAGGGGGCATTGATCACAGAGGGCCTCTACATCAACTCCATGGCCCCTCCGATGATGTGTGAGTAGTTTACTTCAGACCTTCGGGTCCATAGCTAGTAGCTAGATGGCTTCTTCTCTCTCTTTGGATATCAGTACAAAGTTCTCCTTGATTCTCTTGGAGAACTATTCGATGTAATCTTCTTTTGCGGTGTGTTTGTCGAGATCCGATGAATTGTGGGTTTATGATCAAGTTTATCTATGAACAATATTTGAATCTTCTCAGAATTCTTTTATGTATGATTGGTTTATCTTTGCAAGTCTTTTCGACTTATCAGTTTGGTTTGGCCTACTAGATTGATCTTTCTTGCAATGGGAGAAGTGCTTAGCTTTGGGTTCAATCTTGCGGTGCTCGATCCCAGTGACAGAAAGGGAAACGATATGTATTGTATTGTTGCCATTGAGGTTAAAAAGATGGGGTTTACATCATATTGCATGAGTTTATCCCTCTACATCATGTCATCTTGCTTCAGGCGTTACTCTGTTCTTATGAACATAATACTCTAGATGCATGCTGGATAGAGGTCGATGTGTGGAGTAATAGTAGTAGATGCAGAATAGTTTTGGTCTACTTTTCACGGATGTGATGCCTATATACATGATCATGCCAAGATATTCTCATAATTATTCGCTTTTCTATCAATTGCTCGACAGTAATTTGTTCACCCACTGTAATACTTATGCTATCTTGAGAGAAGCCACTAGTGAAACCTATGGCCCTGGGTCTATTCTCCATCATATAAGTTTCTCATCTAGTTTATTTTGCAATCTTTACTTACAATCTATATCATAAAAAGACCAAAAATATTTATCTTATTATTATCATCGCTATCAAATCTCAGTCTCGCAAGTGGCCGTGAAGGGATTGACAACCCCTTTATCGCGTTGGTTGGGAGGTTCTTATTTGTGTGTGTAGGTACGAGGTGACTCGCGCGTGGTCTCCTACTGGATTGATACCTTGGTTCTCAAAAACTGAGGGAAATACTTACACTGCTTTACTGCATCACCCTTTCCTCTTTAAGGGAAAACCAACGCAGTGCTCAAGAGGTAGCAGTCGCCTGCCCGCGAGATATTTTCCCAGGCCGCTGTGGCACAGCGAATCATCTCTGCTGCATTCGCGGCGCGGCGGGACATCTCTACTGCTTCCGAAGTGCGGCCAGATGATACATCTCCGTCTCATCTATAATTTTTTATTGTTCCATGCCAATATTATAAAATTTTCATATACTTTTGGCAACTTTTTATACTATTTTGGGACTAACATATTGATCCAGTGCCCAGTGCAAGTTCTTGTTTGTTTCATGTTTTTTGTTTCGCAGAAAATCCATATCAAATAGAGTGCAAACGGGATAAAAACTGCCGGAGATTTTTTTGGAATATATGTGAATTTTGGGAAGTGGAATCAACGCGAGACGATGCCTGAGGGGGCCACGAGGCAGGGGCGCGCCCCGAGGGGCAGGCGCGTCCCTGACGCTCGTGGACACCACGTAAGGCGGTTGCTGCCCTTGTTTCGCCGCAAGAAAGCTAATATCCGGATAAAAATCATGTGCAAATTTCAATCCAATCAGACTTACGGATCTCCGGGAATATAAGAAACGGTGAAAGGCCAGATCTGGGAGCGTAGAAACAGAGAGACACACAGAGACAGATCCAATCTCGGAGGGGCTCTCGCCCCTCCCATGACATGGAGGCCATGGACCAGAGGGGAGACCCTTCTCAATTCTAGGGAGAAGGAAAAGGAATAAGAAGAAGAAGGGGGGGCTCTCTCCCCCTCTCTTCCGGTGGCGCCGGAACACCGCCGGGGCCATCATCGTCACCGCAATCTACACTAACACCTCCGTCATCTTCACCAACATCTTCATCACCTTCCCCCATCTATCTAAAGCGGTCCACTCTCCCGCAACCCGCTGTACCCTCTACTTGAACATGGTACTTTATGCTTCATATTATTATCCAATGAAGTGTTGCCATCCTATGTTGTCTGAGTAGATTTTCGTTGTCCTATCGGTGATTGGTGAATTGCTATGATTGGTTTAATTTGCTTGTGGTTACGCTGCTGTCCTTTGGTGTCCATCATATAAGAGCGCGCGTGGATCACACCATAGGGTTAGTTGTATGTTGATAGGACTATGTATTGGAGGGCAAGAGTGACAGAAGCTTCAACCTAGAATAGAGATTGATGCATACAGGATTGAAGGGGGATCATTATATCTTAATGCTATGGTTGTATTTTACCTTAATGAACATTAGTACTTGCGGATGCTTGCTAATAGTTCCGATCATAAGTGCATAGAATTCCAAGTCAGGGATGACATGCTAGCAGTGGCCTCTCCCACATAAAACTTGCTATCGGTCTAGTAAAGTAGTCAATTGCTTAGGGACAATTTCGCAAATCCTACCACCACTTTTCCACACTCGCTATTCTAACTTTATTGCTTCTTTACCTAAAACAGCCTGTAGTTTTTATTTACGTGCTCTTTATATTCTTGCAAACCTATCTCGTTACACCTACAAAGTACTTCTAGTTTCATACTTGTTCTAGGTAAAGCGAATGTTAAGCGTGCGTAGAGTTGTATCGGTGGTCGATAGAACCTGAGGGAATATTTGTTCTAGCTTTAGCTCCTCGTTGGGCTTGACACTCTTACTTATAAAAAGAGGCTACAATTGATCCCCTATACTTGTGGGTTATCAAGACCTTTTTCTGGCGCCGTTGTCGGGGGTTATAGCATGGGTTGAATATTCTCGTGTGTGCTTGTTTGCTTTATCACTAAGTAATTTTTTATTTGTTGTTCGAAGTTGTTCTCTATCTTTAGTTATGGATATGGAACACGAAATACCAAAAAAATTAGGTTTACTTGCTACTCATGGAGATGGGGAACCTCCTAAAACCCTCGATGCTCATTATGTGAAAGATATTATGTACTACTTTGATAATCCTGAGAAAACCCCATTCAATTATATAATGGGAGACACGTTGGATCAACGTGAATACTTTAGGGATTATCTCTTGACTCAAATAGGGGATCTATTATGGGATCAAATTTATATGTTGCATTGGTATGCTATAGGCAACTATGCTTGAGATATGATTATACTTGTTGCTCTAGGATGAAGGCTCCACACCTTCCCTTTTCATGCGAATTTAATGATAATGAAACCTTGGCTTCTTATGCTAATGGTATATATGATTACTATGATGTGGAACGAATAGAAGAATTCGTTGCTTTTATGGGTGCTTATGAAATTGAATCTTAGTTTAAAGAGTTTGAAAATCTTGATGATTCAGTTTATACACCTAAAAATTTAGCTATCCTTAAATATTGCTATGAGAATTATAAATACAATTATGATGTTGATGAATTTATTGAGAAAGTATGCGCTGTCTGAGAAGAGACTAATATTTTGCAGGAGTCTACGGATGAAGAAATTGATGAAACTGTGAGCTCATTGGATGAAAAAGATGATGAGGATAGCGAAGAACAAAAGGAGGAAGAGCGGATTAGCTACCCGTGCCCACCTTCTAATGAGAGTAACTCTTCAACTCATATATTGTTTAATTTCCCTTCGTGGTTACTGTCGTGGAATTGTCACGGCAGATGTCCTAGTGTGAGGACTTAGTCGTGAGGCCAATGCATCTTTGTAGTAGCTTGAGAGGGGTTGAGCAGAATCGAGAGACGCAACACAAGACAAGGATTTAGACAGCTTCGGGCCCCGGGAAACATCATCCAGAATAGCCCTACATGTTGTTTGTGGCTAGATCTCATTATGCTTTTGAGAGAGTCGCTATATAAGTCAGCTCTCCCTTTGTGTCTAGCACTAGAGATTATTTTCTGTCCCCCTTTGGGGAGCCCTGCCCCTCCTTATATATGTTGAAGGGGCAGGTTACATGTGGAGTCCTAGTAGGACTAGGACTAGTCTATCCTTTCTCACAAGTTGAATACAAGTCCGGGTCTTGCTTCCTCGTAAAGGAAATATTCATCATTCCTTTCCTCTTAAGCCGGCCCATCATAACGTGAGTCAGCCTTCTGGGCTTTGGGCCTTGTTGTCCACCTGACCCGCCGTCGGGGCCATCATTAAGTCACCAGGCTCATGAGTCATCACGCTAGTGAACTGCCAGACCCGTGAGTCGCCAATCCTCCGGTGGGCCACGATGAAGCGCCAAGCCCGGCCGGGTCATACTTCCGGCCGGGTCATACCGCGGGGTATATCCCTGACATTAGCCCCCAGTTTAATTTGGATTTATCCATGTTAAACTAATCTGCAATATAAACACAAGAACAAATTTGACAGGTTGTGCTTCGGGTTAAATATTCCTTGTAAGTCGGCGCTTGATCATCCTTAAGTCCTTGTCATCTCCTTCTTGATATGTATCCATAATCTCATAGCAAATCTCCTTAGCAGATATGTTCAAATTTTTCCAATGCAAAAAATCAAGATACTTCCTTTGGAAAAAAAATCCGGGTCAACAGGCCAGCTTTAGAGTCAATTTGCTTACATTAGTCTTAGTCTCTTGTTGAGAAATATTGTAAGAGATAGTCCACTTAAATCGGCTTTCAATGCTCTGACTTGATAAAAATATTGGTCTTCAAATATTCAACTGGTGATCCGCCAGTATAAATATGTAGAGGCTAGCGAGTTATAATTGCCAAAATTGTCGGCTTGTAAATATTGATAGTACCGGGTCATAACTGTTGCCGACGTCGAGTCATAATTATTGGTGACACCGGATCATGATTGTTGCAAACACCGGGTCAATCTGATCTGCTCAAAACTGAGAATTTGAAGATTTTCCCCCTTATATGTATAACACCTGTAGCCCCCAAGTGTCGGGTTGTCATGCTTGCAGCAACCTGGGACTTTGTAATTGCCTTATGCTCATAAAACTTCAACCAGTGTAGCCCCCAAGGGCCGGGTCATTAAGATATTACTAAGCTGGGACTTTGTATACAATTCATTGATAATAACATCATATGATGTAATCTCCACCATGGGTCTTGAACCCACATCCATAAGGTTAAGAGCTTTGTACTCTACCAACTGAGTAGTGGGTCTTTCATTGTAATGGACCGAGGCTTGTGTACCTTGAATTTTTGACAGGAGCAATTGGTAGCCCCCATGGGCCGGCTCATTTAAAATGTGATGAGTCGGGTCTTCAATAAGTTGAGCAAAAAAGGACTTTGCATTAGCCCCCAAGTGCCATGGTGCATGCTGGCAGTGACATGGGACTTGCCTATTCGATGTAATCTCAACTGAATAATGTAGCCCCTATGTATTGGCATTTACATGATGTGCATGAGTTGTTCTTGTATGACGTGCCAATGCATAGGAAGAGAGTTAAACTTCTTCATTGCTTTATATATGTTGCTTTGTGCTCACTACTAAAACACAAATCAATGTTAATTTAAATTGGCTTTGATATACCTTGGGATCCGGGTGGATTTATTACTTGAGCACCTTATGCCTAGCTTAATGGATATAAAGAAAGCGCTGCCAGGGAGACAACCCGGAAGATTTGGAGAGTCATTTATTTCCATTGAGTGCTTTTATATAGTTTAAAAACAAAAAATAAAGAGGGGAACCCGAAACTTTTCAAAAAGGAAAGTGAAAGTGAGAGAGACAGGCATTGTTGAAGTGGGGGAGCTCCTTGAACTTTGTTCATGCTCACGGAAACTTTGTGAATCTTGATTACAGAAACTTTTCAACAAAAATAATTATCCCCTTGTACAACAACATTTAATTATAAAAATAATGTGCCAAGGTTTGCCTTTAGGATGTTTAGATTACTTTGTTGGTTTGTGCGGTGCAGAACAGAAACTTTGGCTGTAGTGTGTGATTTTACATTTTTTACTAGAATGTCAAACGGTTCTGAAACTTTTTGCACTGTCCTTATATACAAATTTTTTATTTTCCTAATTTTCAGAGTTTTTGGAGTAACAGAAGTATGGTGAGTGTTCAGATTACTACAGACTGTCCTGTTTAAGACAGATTCTGTTTTTGATGCATAGTTTGCTTGCTTTGATGAAACTATCAATTTCTATCAGTAGATTAAGCCATGGAAAAGTTATATTACAGTAGCTAAAATTCAAAAACAAAATATGAGTTGGTTTGCAATAGTACTTAGAGTAGTGATTTGCTTTATTATACTAACGGATTTACCGAACTTTCTGTTATGTTCTGTGTGATTGAAGTTTTCAAGTTTTGGGAGAGATCGCGATTGATGAAGGAATAAGGAGTGGCAAGAGCCTAAGCTTGGGGATGCCCGAGGCACCCCAAGGTAATATTCAAGGACTCCCAAGCAACCAAGCTTGGGGATGCCCTGGAAGGCATCCCCTCTTTCTTCTAACGATCATTGGTAATCTTACTTGGAGCTATATTTTTATTCGTCACACGATATGTGTAAATCTTGGAGCATATTTTGCATTTAGGTTTCACTTTTATTTGATGCACCATGCTGGTATGAGATAGTCCTTGGTTGATTTATAGAATTCTCATTACACTTCACTTATATCTTTTGAGTATGGCTTTATAGAATGCTTCATGTGCTTCACTTATATCTTTTGAAGTTAGGATTGCATGTTTCTCTTCCCATAGAAAACCGCCATTTGTAGAATGCTCTTTTGCTTCACATATATTTGTTAGAGCGTGGGCATATCTTTTGTAGAAAGAATTAAACTCTATTGCTTCACTTATATCTATTTAGAGAGATGACAAGAACTGGTCATTCACATGGTTAGTCATAAAATCCTACATAAAACTTGTAGATCACTGAATATGATATGTTTGATTCCTTACAATAGTTTTGCGATATAAAGATGGTGATATTAGAGTCATGCTAGTGGGTGGTTGTGGATTCTATAAATACTTGTGTTGAAGTTTGTCATCCCCGTAGCATGCACATATGGTGAACCGTTATGTAACGAAGTTGGAGCATGAGGTATTTATTAATTGGCGTCCTTATGAGTGGCGGTCGGGGACGAGCGATGGTCTTTTCCTACCAATCTATCCCCCTATGAGCATGCGCGTAGTACTTTGTTTCGATGACTAATATATTTTTGCAATAAGTATGTCAGTTCTTTATGACTAATGTTGAGTCCATGGAATATACGCACTCTCACCCTTCCATCATTGCTAGCCTCTTCGGTACCGTGCATTGCCCTTTCTCACCTTGAGAGTCGGTGCAAACTTCGCTGGTGCATCCAAACCCCATGATACAATATGGTCTATCACACATAAGCCTCCTTATATCTTCCTCAAAACAGCCACCATACCTACCTATCATGGCATTTCCATAGCCATTCTGATATATATTGCCATGCAACTTCCATCATCATCATCATATACATGACTTGAGCATTCATTGTCATATTGCTTTGCATGATGTTTTCATGCCTTGTCCATTTTGTGATGTCATTGCTATGCTAGATTATTGCACATCTCGGTACATCGCCGGAGGCATTCATATAGAGTCATATTTAGTTCTAGTATCGAGTTGTAATATTGAGTTGTAAGTAAATAAAAGTGTGATGATCATCATTATTAGAACATTGTCCCATGTGAGGTTATCAAAATAAAAGTGGCCAAAGAAGCCCCCACCCCCCAGCAAAAAGAGAGAAAATAGAGAAGGAACAATGTTACTATCCTTTTACCACACTTGTGCTTCGGAGTAGCACCATGTTCTTCATATAGAGAGTCTCCTGAGCTATCACTTTCGTATACTAGTGGGAGTTTTAATTATAGAACTTGGCTTTTATATTCCAATGATGGGATTCCTCAAATTCCCTAGGTCTTGATGAGCAAGCAAGTTGGATGCACACCCACTTAATTTCAGTTTGAGCTTTCACACACTTATAGCTCTAGTGCATCCGTTGCATGGCAATCCCTACTCCTCACATTGACATCAATTGATGGGCATCTCCATAGCCTTTTGATTAGCCGCGTTGATGTGAGACTTTCTCCCTTTTTGTCTTCTCCACACAACCTCCACCATCATATTCTATTCCACCTATAGTGCTATATCCATGGCTCACGCTCATGTATTGCGTGAAAGTTGAAAAGGTTTGAGAACATCAAAAGTATGAAACAATTGCTTGGCTTGTCATCGGCGTTGTGCATGATTTGAATATTTTGTGTGGTGAAGATGGAGGATAGCCAGACCATATGATTTTGTAGGGATAACTTTCTTTGTCCATGTTATTTTGAAAAGACATGATTGCTTTATTAGTATGCTTGAAGTATTATTGTCTTAATGTCCAATGATAGACTATTGCTTTCAATCACTCGTGTCTTAATATTCATGCCATCATTATATTACATGATCAAGATTATGCTAGGTAGCATTCCACATCAAAAATTATCTTCTTTATCATTTACCTACTTGAGGATGAGCAGGAAATAAGCTTGGGGATGCGGATACGTCTCCGTCGTATCTATAATTTTTGATTGTACCATGCCAATATTATACAACTTTCATATACTTTTGGCAACTTTTTATACTATTTTTGGGACTAACAGTTGCATGTTTTTTGTTTCGAAGAAAATCCATATCAAACGGAGTCCAAACGGGATAAAAACTGATGGAGATTTTTTTTGGAATATATGGGAATTTGGGGAAGTGGAATCAACGCGAGACGATGCTCGAGGGGGCCACGAGGTAGGGGGCACGCCACAGGGGGGCAGGTGCGCCCCTGACCCTCATGGACACCCCGTGAGGCAGTTGTTGCCCTTCTTTTGTCGCAAGAAAGCTGATATTCGGATAAAAATCATGTTCAAATTTCAATACAATTGGAGTTACGAATCTCCGGGAATATAGGAAATGGTGAAACACCAGAACTGGGAGCGCAGAAACAGAGAGAGACAGAGAGACAGATCCAATCTCGGAGGGGCTCTCATCCCTCCCATGCCATCGAGGCCATGGACCAGAGGGGAAACCCTTCTCCCATCTTGGGAGAATCTCAAGGAAGAAGAAGAAGAAGGGGGGCCCTCTCTCCCTCTCTTCCGGCGGCACCGGAATGCCGTCGAGGCCATCATTGTCACCACAATCTACACCAACACCTCCATCATCTTCACCAACATCTTCATCACCTTCCCCAATCTATCTACAGCGGTCCGCTCTCCCGCAACCCGTTGTACCCTCTACTTGAACAGGGTGCTTTATGCATCATATTATTATCCAATGATGTGTTGCCATCCTATGATGTCTGAGTAGATTTTCGTTGTCCTATTGGTGATTGGTTAATTGCTATGATTGGTTTAATTTGCTTGTGGTTATGCTGCTATCCTTTGGTGCCCATCATATGAGCACGCGCGCTGATGACACCATAGGGTTAGTTGTATGTTGATAGGACTATGTATTGGAGGGCAAGAGTGAAAGAGGCTTCAATCTAGCATAGAAATTGATGCATATGGGATTGCAGGGGGGCCAATATATCTTAATGATATGGTTCGGTTTTACCTTAATGAACGTTAGTAGTTGCGGATGCTTGCTAATAGTTCCAATCATAAGTGCATAGAATTCCAAGTCAGGGATGACATGCTAGCAGTGGCCTCTCCCACATTAAACTTGCTATCGGTCTAGTAAAGTAGTCAATTGCTTAGGGACAATTTCGCAACTCGTACCACCACTTTTCCACACTCGCTATACTAAATTTATTGCTTCTTTACCTAAAACAGCCCCTAGTTTTTCTTTATGTGCTCTTTATATTCTTGCAAACCTATCTCGTTACACCTACAAAGTACTTCTAGTTTCATACTTGTTCTAGGTAAAGCGAACGTTACCGGACTAGTCTACTGCATCGGCAGTGCGGCGGGACCTCCGTGCTACTTCGGAGGCGCGGTAGGACCTCTATGCCACTACTTCTGTGTGGTGAGACATGTCAGTTGCTTTTGCGGTGAGGAGGGACATCTCTCGTGCTTCCGCTTCCAAGCTCTCCTCTCCCTAGTGATAATCTCTCGACCCAGAACTCACGCTGGCCATGGCAGACGCGAGGGAAGGATGTTGAATGACTTGTTAGTTTTTGTGGATCAGGAGTTGAGGAGGAATGTGCGGTCATCTTGGCATAGTAGTATTTATAACCAAGTACTAATACGCTCCTAAGTGGGAAACAGTTTAGGTTGTGATCGGTGTGAACATGTTTGCAATTAAATATAACGTGGTAGTAGTAATTTGGAATGTGACGAGACGCAAGCTCAAAATTTGTTGACGGTTCTAGTTTCGAAGTGCGTCACTATTCCCGGATGGCATAACGTGGGCACGTGTTCTCGGCCATGGTAGTTCTTTTTCTACTGCTGTGTACGCGAAATAACTAGCACCGTCAGATACATACCTTACGGTGATTGGGGCGTTCAACAGGAATAGCCTCGTGGTGAGCTATAGACTAGTCTTTTTTTCAGACCCATTACACTTATCTCTCGGGACTTCTCATATGCACCATCTCTAGCTCCCTAGATTGATGCCACCCGCATACACTTGTCCTCTGAGTTTAGTACGTTATACAAGAAGAGAAGAGGTGCACTCATGCACTCGTCCTCTCTCACACACGCATCTGTAGCTACGAATTGTAGTGTTCTCAACCATCCGATTGGCTCTCTCATAGGTTTCACGTTGCTCCTTGGCCTTGAAATTGAGAAGTTTAAAACACGGAGGCTAAGCTGGAGGCACGAGGTTTTTGTTAATGTGCGGGCCGCACACGGCACCAACACGAGACGAGCTTCATCTGTCTGGTGCGCAGTCAGGTGAGTTGTCCAAGTATAGACAGAACCAGGCCCTCCTAGGTATCTACACCTCGGCTTATGTGCAGAGAAATTAGGATCAGAGGGAGTACTACTAGTAGTAGTACTACTTTGATGTGTCGCGTCAACTCACACAAGTATGCAACACTTCCTGAACAAACAAGCATATAAGTTGTTATACTTCTTACCCAAAGGATCTTTATATCCAACAGACACAAAATATCCGTTCAACTGTTGGAAATTACTTTAATTGCTAATCTGATGTCAAAGTAATTGCTCTATCGCCACCAAAACCCACCATCTCATAAGCTAAAGTAGACTGAGCTAACCCCTATATTAGCATATTACTAAGATAAACAGAAGGCGTTGTAGAATCATTTAGGACATGAGCTTGTCAATATAAATGTGAAGAGACACCAGCTTAGCCCCGGCCAGCAACTTGGGCGGAACTGTGAAGAAGGTCAGCTCCTACACGGCGACGTCGCTGGGATCCTTGCTGCTTGTCACCTCCATTTGCACCTTGACGGTGTCGGTCCTGCCTTTGGGCTCCCCCGGCGGGCCGTTCGCCCACAACTTGGCCACGTAGTGCGGTAGTGGGGACGCCCCCACTCTGATCCAGACGACCAACACGGTGATAGGCGTGCCGATGTCGAGCACACCGCCGACCAAGAAAAACGCGTGACCGTCCTCCTCTGCGAACAGCAAGATCCGTGGCTCCGACAGTGGCAATTGCAGCTGGAGCACCTTGCCGTACTGGATCCTGTGCACAGGCATGAGATGCACGGTGCTGATGTGGTGGGAGAGCGCCAGCGTCGGGCCTTCGTAGCCGCAGACGGGTGAGGGAGTCCTGGATTAGGGGGTGTTCGGGTAGCCGGACTATACCTTCAGTCGGACTCTAGGACTATGAAGATACAAGATTGAAGACATCGTCCCCTGTCCGGATGGGACTTTCCTTGGCGTGGAAGGCAAGCTTGGCGATGCGGATATTCAAGATCTCTGTCTCTGTCACACCCTGCATTTTGCAACATGTCATTTGCATTAATAAAGCAAGAAAAGTTGGGCCAACAAAAACTTTTGCATTATTTTGCTTTCATTTTGGAGTTGGTTTTCTCTCTGTGATTTTTCAAGTGCTCTTTAAAGTCAACTACTCCACCTTCCGTACTTCATCTCCTTGCCCCAAACTTCTGCCCAATGATCATGCCATGTGTATAGTACAATATAGTATTTTCTTACAAAAATAATTTGGCCAAATAGTATTTTCAAAAATTAGTTTTCCAAAAACCCCTAGATTGAGGTTTGCACTTCAAGTACCTGATTTAGGGTATGAAAAATATTTCAAAAGGTATATTTGAAACCTATTAGATATAGGATTCCCATAAACCCCAAAAATATAATTTTAAAAGTTATTTTCCTATTTTATTTAAAATCTTTTTCTGAAGGCTAGAAATGGTCTTTAATAGGGAAAAATTATTTTATTATTTTAAAAATATTTGACAAAAATCAGGGAAACTCAGGGGGCATATATTTCCCATATATAAGAGTTTCAACACATGGTCATGTTCAAAATATTGGACAAAACCTCCCAAAACCATTTCTGCCCATTTCAAGGATTTGAAATATTTCTACAGGAAATATTTCCATAAAAATCCAAGAAAAATCCAGCAAGTCACAAATGCATATTGTGATGATCTTGCAAAGCCTGACTTCAATCAAGGTCATTTTGGTCCACCAAAATGTCCCATAACCCTTTCTGCTCAGAACCTAATTTGAGCAAGTTTGTACTACCAACTTTCTCCCCTTAACCCCAAATTTTGTGAGCATGTTCACATGACCAAATGAGGGCACTACACCAAGTAGTGCATCAAGGAGAAGTGTTATGCTCAACTAGATCTACATAAGTCTATTTCTGCTCATTTCTAGGGTTTACAAAAGTTGCATTGGCAACTTTGCCCAAATAAGCTCCAAATTTGTGAGAGGCCCTAATTATATGTGTCATTTCACCCTGTGGAGTCTCATGGAAATTGGAAATCATTTGCTTGCCAAAACCTTTATCAAACACCTTCTGCTACTTTTCAAAAATCACCATTTTGACCACTAAAACTATTCTCCTTGAGCTCAACTTTTTACCAAAGCTCCTCCTAGTCCCCTTTCACCTCTAGTAACAATGGAAAATCCACAGCTCCATTATTAGATGGGTGAAACCACCTCTTTCTCTCTCTGGACAGCCCATTTCTCCCTCTTCTTCTACCTCTCTCCTCTCCTACTGGCCATCCAGAGCATCCAATGCCTCTCCCTACTTCTTTACTCCACCCTTGAGCTACTGGACACGGTTGGCCGCGCCCACAAGGCATAGAAAATGCCATGCCGGCCATTTGGGCGCTCTGGAGCGCGTTACAGTGCACTCTCGTACTGTAGCCGCCCTCTGCCCGACGCCTCCAACCACCTCGGGCCTCACCCGCGCGCCTGCCGATGTGCCTCGGCATCCGCAACATGCTACGCGGTCGGCCCCCTCCTGTCTCCACCTCCACGCACCTTCGCGCTAGCAAACACCGGCCGCCCGAGCGCGCCAATGGCGCGGCTCACACGCGTGCACCTCTGACCTCTCCCCACTCCCTCTCTCTATCTCTCCCGATGTAGTCGACGTCCAGGAACACCCCAGACACCACGCCCTCTTCCCCCGAGCCCTGCAGCGACGAGCAGGAGCCCGCCGGCGCACGAGTCCACGGCACCCCGCCGTTCGCCTATTTAAAGGCCTCCCCGAGCCCTCCTCTCCTCACCACTCGCTCTCTGCACCACCAGAAAATCCCCCTGCGCCCCCAGTTCCTCTCCATAACCGCCCGAGCTCGAGATCGAGCTCGAGCTCCGCCGCTTCGGCTCGCCGGAATTCGCGAGGTACAGGCCTCCCCCGCTCCTCCTCTGCCTTGATCTGGAACCCCTACAGCCCTCTGATCCTTTCCCCCTTGTTTCCCCTCTCTGTAGCTGCCGGAAACGGCTGGAACCGTCGACGCCCGAAGCCCCTCCACCGCGTGACCTCGTCGCCGGTGAACCAGGCCACCTCGGCGAACGGTTCCACCTCCACCCGAACGGCGACGCCACGCTGAGTCCGTCCCTGCCCTTGTCCAAGCTTGCCGTGCCCTGCATCGTCGCCGGTGAGCTTGCCGCCCTCTCTGTCCCTGGGTTTACGACGACAGCCGTGGGGCCCGTCCGTCAGCCTCACGTCCTGACGCCTGGGCCCCACCCGTCAGGTTCAAACCTGGCGCGTGCGTGCACCAGTGTGCTGGGCCGCCTCTCTGGCTGGGCCTGCTGCCCTGCGGCTGTTCTGGCCCAGCAGGCACAGAGCCCTTTTTCCTTTTCTTTTTCTATCACTTTTCCAAATATTCCATAGGATAAAATATATGTTCAAATAAATTAATTCAAATTCCTAAATTCCTAAAATATTGCAACCTATTTAATGGTGCAACTTTCATTCAAATCAACTTTCTTTCACTGTTAAATATTTAAATGTGATTTTAAGCATTTAAATATGCCCTTGTAATCCATTTCTTCCTATTCTGCTACTCCAATCCAAAACAAGGAATTTTCCCCTTCTTAGTTTCACCCATTAGTATTTAACAAAAATGAGTTCACATTTTTCTGAAGCACTTTGGTTTTTTCTCTTTTATTATTGCCATTTTTTCCTCGTTATTAATTTTGCGACGATAGATTGCGTTGCTGACGAAGGAGTTGGACCAGAAGACTTTGAAGACCCAGAGGACTTTGTTGAGCCAGGCAAGGAGCCCTTTGACCATGTCTAAAAAACCCCTTTTTGCATGTCATATGGCACTTTTATTGCTTGCATCGAGTCATGATCAAATGGTGACCACTTGGGGTGGTTTGCCTCCGTTGCTTTTCTCGTTGACACTTGCATGATGCATGATGCTACCTTGCTATGAGGGTTATGCCGGTGGGAGTAGATAGGATGCTAAAGTACTGCTACGCAAAAAGGGATGGGAATATGCATAGTGATGGGGACAAAGTATTTTCAAAGGACTTTTTGAAAACCCCGTCGGGTGCCACTTATGCCCGAGGGAGATGATGATTGGGTAGCCACTTGATGACGAAGTGGTGTACCGAGGCAAGTGTGTGTGTTGTTTTCAAAAACGGATTGGTTTAAGTTGCGACCGTTATTCCAACCTTACATGCGCAACCACTCTACCCTTATGGGAAAGGGCATTATTGATTACCTAGGCCGATACTAGCTTGGAGCCCGCATTACTAGTGACGGGGGAGAGTTGGTGCTCTCTCTCGGGACGGGGTCGTGCCAGGTAGGGCGGCCATGACTGTTTTCACAGGGCACCGGATACACCGTTGTGTCCCCTCTCGGATGTTACGATCTCGAGTGAGTCTCGTATGATGTACATCGTGAGGATACGGAACAACGAGTGGACTCCTTGTTAGTGTCGTCTAGGGAAAGATAGTGATCGGGTGCTTACCCCGGGTACTTGAGGTACCGCGGGTCGTGGATGACACGGAAGTTCCCCGGATCTTGTGGGTAAAGTGTGCAACCTCTGCAGAGTGTAAAACTATTCGAATAGCCGTGTCCATGGTCAAGGACAGTTGGTAACCGCTCTTGGGCTACGTCCACATGTTTACAAACCAGTGTGTGTGTTTGGATAAGTGGGAAGAACTACTTGGGTCAAGTCAAAGGACTTGACCTTGACATGATTGAGTTGGGTTGATGCCCACTCTATTTATGTTGATATCTGTAACCTATCCTCATGGTTAATTGAATTCTCCTAATGCATGTCTTACAAGTTGTTGAACATGTCATTGCACTCAAAACTAGCTTTCCGCAAAAATTTACCTATATCATGCACTTTTGTACCTTGAACCAAAACATGGGTTGCTTGCGAGTACATTGAAAGTACTCATTGGCTTGCCACTGGTTGTTTAATTGGCCAGGCATGGAAGAACAGGAGTTCGAAGAAGAGTTCTTTGGAGACGAACATGCGAACTAGGACATTTCCCAGGCAGAATGCCTGTAGGGTTAAGGCAGATGGCATGGGTTCTACTTATCGACGAAGATTTCCGCTGCTTGTGTTTCATTTGATGTTCAGCCCTTAAGGCTTTATCAATGTAAGACTTGACCATAATGGTCATAATTTGTGTAAGACGGTATGTATGGATGTAAGACTCTTGTTATTCATCTTCTGTGTGTTCAGTGAGCATTGATCTCTGGGATCACTGTACACGTGCATTCGATGATCTCGACTTATGAGTCGGGGTCCCCATAGAGCTGGTATCAGAGCCATCCTGACTGTAGGAAGACTTAGTTAGCATGGGCGTTAGTTAGCTTGAGACCATTTAAACTTCTCTTCTTTTCTAAAGCTTACCCGACCCAAGATATATTTCCCTTATTGATCTATCCCATTCAACCTTTGTAGATGGCTGCCGTACCTGAAGACTTCCTGACCACAGGATTTCCCGTGCTTCTCGAGGATAGCCTCAAGAAGTGCCAGTTTCACCGAGCCCCCATTTTCGCCTACCATGAGCATGGGATCAATGACACCGAGACGGAGTATCATGTGGAAGTGATCGTGAAGGCCAATGACTCTCCAACAAGCTGGTTCTTCGAGGGACCCCAAATGGCAACATTGGTTCTTGCCGTCGAGACAGCAACCCTCAAGGCACTCACCCGCCTCCAAGACCTTCTTCCAGAGATGGCAGACGAGTTGGCAACCCGTTTCTTTCCTTATCGGAAGGAAGGTGAGGATGAGAGCAGTGCACCAGCTCCACCATTAGAAGAAGGACTTCCACTCCGATTCCAGACCTACTTCAGCCTTTGTGCCGATAATTTGGCACAACACTTGGCCTCTGAATCAATGGAACTCTGAAAGGAACTTCATGAGACCAAGGCACTTCTTCTTCAAGCACAAGGAAAGACAGATAGGATCAAGAAGGAAGGTGCTCCCCCTGGACAACCCGCAATCGCATACAGAGGCGGAAGACCCCCAAAGGATGGAGAACCACCACAGCAAAACCGCATGAGCTCAAAGGAATACCACAAGCTCTTCACACCACCGGCAAAGCAACGCCGTGTTGAGCTCCTCCACTCCCCCACCCCTTCAAGTGAAGAGGAAAGTCAGGCCACCGATGACGAGGAGGAAGACCCAGAAGAGCCAGACTACGCGACCGAGCATTCCACCACTTAGGCATCATTCGCAACCCGGATATGCCCGTTAGTAACCCTTACGGTAGGATAGGTCGTGTACCCCTATGCGAAGTCGATTCCTTGTAATGGTTCATATGAAACCATGTAGTATTGTGTTTGCTTTTGATGTGTTTGATGGACGTCGTACTTTCCTTCGGGAACTTGTAAGCGACTGCATCACCCATTTGGATTTTAATGAATGTGTTTGGCCTTTTGGACCTTGCATGAAAACAATTAGTGTCATACCAACCCCCTTACTAGGCGTCCCATCTATATTGCTTTCCCCATCTTTCCCAATCATGAGACCTTGACCGCTCCAACAGGATGCCTGTTGTAACTCGTACTGGTACCTCTACCCAGCAGCAAGAAGCCGGAGAAGGAGCCAGTTAGGACCAAACCCAAGGACAAGCTCCACCACCTCCACCACCTCCAAACATGGACATGGCTCAGCTTCTCCAAGCCTTCCGAGAGGAACGCCAAGCCAACACTGCAGCCCTCTAGATGATTGCTCAAGCTGTCAATCGCCAGCCCGTGGGAAACGGCAATGGACGTTCCACGTTGGTGGAGTTCAAGAAGCATGCACCACCCACCTTCATGGAGACTGCTGAACCCCTGGATGCAGACGACTGGGTCCGCACCATTGAGGATCTATTGGAACTAGTCGGATGCACTGAGGACTGTGAGAAGGTGGCATATGCTGCTCACTGTCTCGGGGGAACTACTAGAGCTTGGTGGGATGGATTCAAGGCCACGCATGCTGAGAAAAACATCACTTGGAATAACTTCAAGGCAGAATTCCGCAAGGCCCACATTCCTTCTGGAATCATGGCCATCAAGAAGCGTGAGTTCCGAGCCCTGAAGCAAGGTAGTAGCAATGTCAAGGAGTACATGCAGAAGTTCAGTGTTCTCTCAAGGTATGCCCCTGAAGATGTCAGCACTGATGCTGCCAAGAGGGAGTGCTTCATGGAAGGCCTTAACCAGGCTCTGCAGTACTCGCTTGTTGTGTGTGACTGCCCGACCTTTCCTGATCTGGTGAACAAGGCACTCATGCTTGAAGACAAGCGACGTGCTTTGGATGATACCCGTAAGCGCAAGATGGTCAGCAAGGGTAGCTCCAGCAACCAGAAGCCTCGCACGTGGCAGCCCGCCCCGGCCAAGCCAACCTATCAGCAGCCAAGAGCTCCTGCACCCCGCACCAACTATCCACCTCAGCAGTATGCCAACCCCAGGCCAGCTTACAACAACCCCAATAACAATGCCGGCAAGAGCAGCAACCCCAACCAAGTCACTTGCTTTGGATGTCGTCAGCCAGGACACTACTCCAAGAATTGCCCCAACAAGAAGCCCGACGCCCCGCGCCCCAATGCGCAGAACCCAGGACAAGGCCGTGGAATGCCACCAAGGAACCAAGCTCCCCGCAACCCGCCCAACAACGGCAAGGGTCGTGTGAATCATGTCACTGCAGAAGAAGCCCAGGAAGACCTGGACGTTGTGCTGGGTACGTTCCTTGTCAACTCAGCACCTGCAACTATCTTGTTTGATTCTAGAGCCACGCATTTATTTGTCACCCAAAAGTTTGCATTAAAAAGTGGCATGACCCCTACACCCCTGAATAACCCTATGGTGGTACAAACCCCCGGAGCAGAGATGAGAGCCAAGATAGGATGTAAATGAGTCGGGATTGTCATTAATGGGGTAGACTTCCAAGCATACCTTATCATCTAAGATCGCAAGGCTTGGATGTGATCTTAGGAATGGATTGGCTCATCAAGCACCAAGGCTTGTTAGATTGTGCCAACCGGACCGTCACTATGACCAATGACCAAGGAGCCGAAGTTAAGTTTGCTCCCAACCCCTCCTCTGCTTAAGGTGCCCAAGTCAACTGTCTGTCAGAAGTTGGATTGGAGCAAGTGCCGGTAGTATGTGAATACCCCAATGTCCTTCCTGATGAGCTACCGGGAATGCCTCCTAACCGAGACATTGAGGTCATCATCGAGCTCATGCCCGGAGAAGGACCCATCTATAAGAAGCCTTATAGAATGGGATCGGAAGAGTTAGCAGAGTTGAAGAAGCAACTGGAAGAGCAGTTGAGGAAGGGATTTATCCGCCCTAGTGCCTCCCCTTGGGGATCACCTGTTCTGTTTGTGGCAAAGAAGGACGGTACCATCCGCTTATGCATTAACTACCGCTCCCTCAATGAAGTTACAATCCAGAACAAGTATCCACTTCCCAAGATTGAAGATCTGTTTGATCAACTCAATGGGGCCAAGGTGTTCTCCAAGATTGACCTCAGATCTGGGTACTACCAGCTGAAAATGAGACCCCAAGATATTCCCAAGACGGCATTTGTTACCAGATATGGCCTGTATGAGTGCACGGTCATGTCCTTCAGATTGACCAATGCCCCAGCTTACTTCATGTATCTCATGAATAAGGTCTTCATGGAATATTTGGACAAGTTTGTCGTTGTCTTCATTGATGACATTCTTGTCTTCTCGAAGACGGAAGAAGAGCACGAGCAACACTTGAGGATGGTCCTAGACAAGCTACGAGAGCACCAGTTGTATGCCAAGTTCAGCAAGTGTGAATTTTGGCTGCGCGAAGTTGGATTCTTGGGTCATGTTTTGACTGAAGAAGGATTGTCGGTCGATCCCACTAAGATTGAAGCCGTGACTGAATGGCAATCCCCAAGCAATGTGAAGGAAGTCAGAAGCTTCCTCGGACTCGCGGGATATTACCGCAAGTTCATTGAAGGATTCTCAAGCATTGCATGACCCATGACTCAGCTCTTGAAGAAGGACAAGAAGTTTGAATGGACGCCGAAGTGTGAAGAAAGCTTCCAGGAGCTGAAGAAGAGATTGACCATCGCCCCAGTTCTGGCCACACCAGATATACACAAGGAGTTTGTGATATATTGTGATGCGTCAAGAACTGGACTGGGAGGTGTTCTGATGCAAGAAGGCAGAGTCGTAGCTTACCTTTCAAGGCAACTACGGCCTCATGAAGAGAACTATGCTACTCATGACCTCGAGTTGGAAGTTGTAGTTCATGCCCTGAAAACATGGCGGCATTACCTCCTAGGGAAGCGGTGTGAGATATATACGGATCACAAAAGTCTGAAGTATATTTTCACTCAGAAGGAATTGAACATGAGGCAGAGAAGGTGGCTAGAGTTGATCAAGGATTATGACCTCAGTGTTCAATACCACCCTGGGAAGGCTAATGTGGTAGCAGATGCATTAAGCAGGAAGGCTTGTTCCTTGAATGCTATGCTTAAGGAAAGGCTACCCGCCTTGTATGTAGAACTTGAAAGCTTCGGGTTGGAACTGGTTGCACCAGGATTCTTAGCCAACCTTGAAGTCAAGCCTACCCTGATGGATGATATTAAGGAAGCTCAGAAGGGACACGAGAGTATTGAAGGCATCAAGAGGAAGATCAAGGCAGGCAAGGCCCCAGGATTCTCAGAGGATGAGCAAGGAATTATGTGGTTTGGGAATCGCATTTGCGTACCCAACAAGATTGAGCTCAAGAATTTGATCTTGCAAGAAGCTCATGACACCCCGTATTCCATCCACCCTGGAGTAACCAAGATGTATCAAGACATGAAGGAAAGATTCTGGTGGCATGGCATGAAGAGAGAGATAGCCACTTTCGTCGCTAAGTGTGACATATGCCAAAGGGTCAAAGCTGAACATCAGCGACCCGCTGGATTGTTACAGCCTCTCAAGGTGCCTGAATGGAAATGGGATAAAGTCGGAGTGGACTTCATCACTGGATTACCCAGGTCAAATAAGGGACATGACTCCATCTGGGTCATAGTCGACCATTTGGCCAAAGTAGCCCATTTCATTCCTGTCAAAACGACTTACAAGGGAAACCAGCTAGCCAGCCTCTACATCAACAGAATCGTAAGCCTTCATGGTGTTCCCAAGGAGATTGTGTTAGACCGAGGAACCCAGTTTACCTCAAGGTTCTGGAAGAAGTTCCAAGAGACCATGGGGACCAAGTTGTCCTTCAGCACTGCTTTCCACCCACAGACCAGATGTCAGACAGAACGAGTGAATCAGATACTCGAAGACATGCTCCGAGCCTGTGTCTTAGCATATGGAGCTAGGTGGGAAGATTGCCTCCCTTTGGCCGAGTTCTCCTACAACAACAGTTATCAGTCAAGCCTCCAGATGGAACCATTTGAGGTGTTGTATGGGCGCAAGTGCCGCACACCCCTCAATTGGTCAGAAACCGGAGAAGGACTAGTCTTTGGGCCCGATATCCTCCGTGAAGCAGAAGAGCAAGTCCAGCTTGTCAGAGAGCGTTTGAAAACTTCCAAGTCAAGGCAGAAGAGCTACATTGACTCACGTCGGAGAGACATGACCTTCCGAGTTGGAGACCATGTCTATCTCCGGGTCACACCTCTTAAGGGAACCCAGCGTTTCCATGTCAAAGGAAAGCTCGCCCCAAGATACATCGGCCCCTTCAAGATCACTGACCGACGAGGAGAAGTGGCTTACCAGTTGGAACTGCCACCTGAACTATCCGATGTGCACAAAGTATTCCACGTGTCACAACTCCGGAAGTGTCTCCAAGTCCCAGGCAAGCCTAATCTTTACAAGGACGTCGATCACCAAGCCATTGACCTTCAGCCTGATTTGACTTACCGTGAGAGGCCCATCTGCATTTTGGATGAGGCTGAGCGACGCACTCGAAGCCACACCATCAAGTACTTCAAGGTCTAGTGGAGCAACCACACTAAAGCAGAAGCAACCTGGGAACATGGAGACTACCTTAGATCCGAGTTTCCGTATCTCTTTAAAGCCTAGTTTGGGAATCTCGGGGACGAGATTCTTGTAAGGGGGGTAGGTCTGTCACACCCTGCATGTTGTAACGTGTCATTTGCATTAATAAAGCAAGAAAAGTTGGGCCAACAAAAACTTTTGCATTATTTTGCTTTCATTTTGGAGTTGGTTTTCTCTCCGTGATTTTTCAAGTGCTCTTTAATGTCAACTACTCCACCTTCTGTACTTCATCTCCTTGCCCCAAACTTCTGCCCAATGATCATGCCATGTGTATAGTACAATATAGTATTTTCTTACAAAAATAATTTGGCCAAATAATATTTTCAAAAATTAGTTTTCCAAAAACCTCTGGATTGAGGTTTGCACTGCAAGTACCTGATTTGGGGTATGAAAAATATTTCAAAAGGTATATTTGAAACCTATTAGATATAGGATTCCCATAAACCCCAAAAATATAATTTTAAAAGTTATTTTCCTATTTTATTTAAAAGCTTTTTCTAAAGACAAGAAATGGTCTTTAATAGGGAAAAATTATTTTATTATTTTAAAAATATTTGACAAAAATCAGGGAAACTGAGGGGGCATATATTTCCCATATATAAGAGTTTCAAGACATGGTCATGTTCAAAATATTGGACAAAGCCTCCCAAAACCATTTCTTCCCATTTCAAGGATTTGAAATATTTCTACAGGAAATATTTCCATAAAAATCCAAGAAAAATCCAGCAAGTCACAAATTCATATTGTGATGATCTTGCAAAGCCTGACTTCAATCAAGGTCATTTTGGTCCACCAAAATGTCCCATAACCCTTTCTGTTCAGAACCTAATTTGAGCAAGTTTGTACTACCAACTTTCTCCCCTTAACCCCAAATTTTGTGAGCATGTTCACATGACCAAATGAGGGCACTACACCAAGTAGTGCATCAAGGAGAAGTGTTATGCTCAACTAGATCTACATAAGTCTATTTCTGCTCATATCTAGGGTTTACAAAAGTTGCATTGGCAAATTTGCCCAAATAAGCTCCAAATTTGTGAGAGGCCCTAATTATATGTGTCATTTCACCCTGTGGAGTCTCATGGCAATTGGAAATCATTTGCTTGCCAAAACCTTTATCAAAAACCTTCTGCTACTTTTCAAAAATCACCATTTTGACCACTAAAACCATTCTCCTTGAGCTCAACTTTTTACCACGGCTACTCCTAGTCCCCTTTCACCTCCAGTAACAATGGAAAATCCACAGCTCCACTATTGGATGGGTGAAACTACGTCTTTCTCTCTCTGGACAGCCCATTTCTCCCTCTTCTTCTACCTCTCTCCTCTCCTACTGGCCATCCATAGCATCCAATGCCTCTCCCTACTTCTTTACTCCACCCTTGAGCTACTGGACACGGTTGGCCGCTCCCACAAGGCATAGAAAATGCCATGCCGGACATTTGGGCGCTCTGGAGCGCGCTATAGTGCGCTCCCGTACTGTAGCCGCCCTCTGCCCGACGCCTCCGACCACCTCGGGCCTCCCCCGCGCGCCTGCCGATGCGCCTCGGCGTCCGCAACACGCTACGCGGTCGGCCCCCTCCTCTCTCCTCCTCCCCGCGCCTCCGCGCTAGCAAACACCGGCCGCCCGAGCGCGCCAATGTCGCGGCTCACACGCGCGCACCTCTGACCTCTCCCCACTCCCCCTCTCTATCTCTCCCGATGTAGTCGACGTCCAGGAACACCCAAGACACGACGCCCTCTTCCCTCGAGCCCTGCAGCGACGAGCAGGAGCCTGCCGGCGCACGAGTCCACGGCACCCCGCCGTTCGCCTATTTAAAGGCCTCCCCGAGCCCTCCTCTCCTCACCACTCGCTCTCTGCACCACCAGAAAATCCCCCTGCGCCCCCAGTTCCTCTCCATAACCGCCCGAGCTCGAGATCGAGCTCGAGCTCCGCCGCTTCGGCTCGCTGGAATTCGCGAGGTACAGGTCTCCCCCGCTCCTCCTCTGCCTCGATCTGGAACCCCTGCAGCCCTCTGATCCTTTCCCCCTTGTTTCCCCTCTCTGTAGCTGCCGGAAACGGCCGGAACCATCGACGCCCGAAGCCCCTCCACCGCGTGACCTCGTCACCGGCGAACCAGGCCACCCCGGTGACCAGTTCCACCTCCACCCGAATGGCGACGCCACGCTGAGTCCGTCCCTGCCCTTGTCCAAGCTCGCCGCCCTGCATCGTCGCCGGTGAGCTTGCCGCCCTCTCTGTCCCTGGGTTTACGACGACAGCCGTGGGGCCCGTCCGTCAGCCTCACGTCCTGACGCCTGGGCCCCGCCCGTCAGGTTCAAACCTGGCGCGCGCGTGCACTAGTGCGCTGGGCCGCCTCTCTGCCTGGGCCTGCTGCCCTGCGGCTGTTCTGGCCCAGCAGGCACAGAGCCCTTTTTCCTTTTCTTTTTCTGTCACTTTTCCAAATATTCCACAGGATAAAATATATGTCCAAATAAATTAATTCAAATTCCAAAATTCCTAAAATATTGCAACCTATTTAATGGTGCAACTTTCATTCAAGTCCAACAACCTTTTCTTCACTGTAAATATTTAAATGTGATTTTAAGCATTTAAATATGCCCTTGTAAATCCATTTCTCCTATTCTGCTACTCCAAATCCAAAACAAGGAATTTTCCCCTTCTTAGTTTTCACCCTAGTATTTAACAAAAATGAGTTGACATTTTTTGAGAACTTTGGTTTTTCTGTTTTATTATTGCCTTATTTTTTTCTCGTTATTATTTTGTGACGATAGATTGCGTTGCTGACAAAGGAGTTGGACCAGAAGACTTTGAAGACCCAGAAGACATTGTTGAGCCAGGCAAGCAGCCCTTTGACCATGTCTAAAAAACCCCTTTTTGCATGTCATATGGCACTTTTATTGCTTGCATCGAGTCATGATAAAATGGTGACCACTTGGGGTGGTTTGCCTCCGTTGCTTTTCTCGTTGACACTTGCATGATGCATGACCCTACCTTGCTATGAGGGTTATGCCGATGGGAGTAGATAAGATGCTAAAGTACTGCTACGCAAAAAAGGACGGGAATATGCATAGTGATGGGGACAAAGTATTTTCAAAGGACTTTTCGAAAACCCCGTCGGGTGCCACTTATGCCCGAGGGAGATGATGAGTTGGGTAGCCACTTGATGACGAAGTGGTGTACCGAGGCAAGTGTGTGTGTTGTTTTCAAAAACGGATTGGTTTAAGTTGCGACCATTATTCCAACCTTACATACGCAACCACTCTACCCTTATATGGGAAAGGGCATTATTGATTACCTAGGCCGATACTAGCTTGGAGCCCGCATTACTAGTGACGGGGGAGAGTTGGTGCTCTCTCTCGGGACAGGGTCGTGCCAGGTAGGGCGGCCATGACTGTTTTCACAGGGCACCGGATACACCATTGTGTCCCCTCTCGGATGTTACAATCTCGAGTGAGTCTCGTAGGATGTACATCGTGAGGATAAGGAACAACGAGTGGACTCCTTGTTAGTGTCGTCTAGGGAAAGATAGTGATCGGGTGCTTACCCCGGGTACTTGAGGTACCGCGGGTCGTGGATGACACGGAAGTTCCCCGGATCTTGTGGGTAAAGTGTGCAACCTCTGTAGAGTGTAAAACTATTCGAATAGCCGTGTCCACGGTCAAGGACAGTTGGGTAACCGCTCTTGGCTACGTCCACATGTTTACAAACCAGTGTGTGTGTTTGGATAAGTGGGAAGAACTACTTGGGTCAAGTCAAAGGACTTGACATGATTGAGTTGGCTTGATGCCCACTCTATATATGTTGATATCTGTAACCTATCCTCATGGTTAATTGAATTCTCCTGATGCATGTCTTACAAGTTGTTGAACATGTCATTGCACTCAAAACTAGCTTTCCGCAAAAGTTTACCTATATCATGCATTTTTGTACCTTGAACCAAAACATGGGTTGCTTGCGAGTACATTCAAAGTACTAATTGGCTTGCCACTGGTTATTTAATTGGCCAGGCATGGAAGAACAGGAGTTCGAAGAAGAGTTCTTTGGAGATGAACATGCGAACTAGGACGTTTCCCAGTCAAAATGCCTATAGGGTTAAGGCAGATGGCATGGGTTCTACTTATCGACGAAGATTTCCGCTGCTTGTGTTTCATTTGATGTTCAGCCCTTAAGGCTTTATCAATGTAAGACTTGACCATAATGGTCATAATTTGTGTAAGACGGTATGTATGGATGTAAGACTCTTGTTATTCAGCTTCTGTGTGTTCAGTGAGCATTGATCTCTGGGATCACTGTACACGTGCATTTGGTGATCTCGACTTATGAGTCGGGGTCCCCACAATCTCCTACCATTGTAACCGACTTTGTGTAACCCTAACCCTCTCCGGTGTCTATATAAACCGGAGGGTTTTAGTCCGTAGGACAACATCATCATACAACAATCATACCATAGGCTAGCTTCTAGGGTTTAGCCTCCTTGATCTCGTGGTAGATCTACTCTTGTAATACCCATATCATCAATATTAATCAAGCAGGACGTAGGGTTTTACCTCCATCAAGAGGGCCCGAACCTGGGTAAACATCGTGTTCCTTGCCTCCTGTTACCATCCGGCCTAGACGCACAGTTCCGGACCCCCTACCCGAGATCCGCCGGTTTTGACACCGACATTGGTGCTTTCATTGAGAGTTCCTCTGTGTCGTCGCTCTTAGGCCCGATGGCTCCTTCGATCATCAACAACGATGCAGTCCAGGGTGAGACTTTTCTCCCCGGACAGATCTTCGTCTTCGGCGGCTTCGCACTGCGGGCCAATTTGCTTGGCCACCTTGAGCAGATAGAAAGCTACGCCCCTGGCCATCAGGTCAGGTTTGGAAGCCTAAACTACACGGCTGACATCCGCGGGGACTTGATCTTCGACGGATCCGAGCCACAGCCAAGCGCGCCGCACTGTCTCAATGGGCATGATATAGCTCTGCCGCCAAACAGCGCCTTGGAGGCCGCACACGCATCGGTTCCGACCATTGATTCGGAGCCTACTGCGTCAATCGAGGATCAGCGGTTGGACGCTGCCTCAGGGGCTGCGACCTCAAAGGCGATCGAGCCGAACTCCAGCCCCGCACTCCGCATGGCCCATGACTCCGAGGAGCCGGATTCCTCTCTGAAGTCCGAGCCCCCCCGCGCCCCTGCCGATCGAATCCGATTGGGCGCCGATAATGGAGTTCACCGCCGCGGACATCTTTCAGCACTCGCCCTTCGGCGACATCCTGAATTCTCTAAAGTCTCTCTCTTTATCAGGAGAGCCCTGGCCGGACTACGGTCAGCAAGGTTGGGATACGGACGATGAAGAAATTCAAAACCCACCCACCGCCCATTTCGTAGCCATTGTCGATGACTTAACCGACATGCTTGACTTCGACTCCGAAGACATCGACAGCATGGACGACGATGCAAGAGACGAACAAGAACCAGCACCTGTAGGGCGCTAGAAGGCCACCTCATCATATGACATATATATGGTGGACACTTCAAAGGATGGAGATGGCGATGGAACAGCGGGGGACGATAACTCTAAGAAACAGCCCAAGCGCCGGCGTCAGCGGCGCCGCTCTAAATCCCGGCAAAGCAAAAACGGTGATTTCGGCATGGGAGATAATACTACTCCGGATAGCGCCGAAGAACACCCCCTCCAGCAAGATTCAGCACAGGAGGACAGAGAAGCCAGCCCTCACGAGAGGGCGGCGGACCAAGAGGTTGTGGACGATAATTATACACCTCCCTCCGAAGACAAGGCAAGCCTCGACGACGACGAGTTCGTCGTGCCAGAGGATCTCGCCGAACAAGAGCGTTTTAAACGCAGGCTTATGGCCATGGCAAGCAGCCTCAAGAAAAAGCAGCAACAGCTTAGAGCTAATCAGGATTTGCTAGCTGACAGATGGACTGAAGTCCTTGCGGCCGAAGAGTATGAACTCGAACGCCCCTTCAAGAGTTACCCAAAGCGCAGGCTGCTACCCCGACTAGAGGAGGAAGCACCTACATCACCAGCGCATGACATGGCCGACCGGCCACCTCGTGGCCGCGACAGAGAGGCCTCTTGGCCCACCACTCAAGCCATGCCCCGACGCCGCGTCAAGCATACTAAGGCACGGGAAAATGCGCCCGACCTGCGCGACATACTGGAGGACAAGGCAAGGCAAACAAGATCGATCTATGGATGGCGTAGGCGCCCCACGGCATGCGACGGTGATCGTCACTCCGGATGCAACAAATCCGGCCGGGCCAAACTCAACAGACAAAGCTCCTTCGAGCTGCGTCGTGATATAGCCCAATACAGAGGCGCCGCACACCCCCTATGCTTCACAGATGAAGTAATGGATCATAAAATCCCTGAGGGCTTCAAACCCATAAACATTGAATCGTACGATGGCACAAAAGATCCTGCGGTATGGATCGAGGATTATCTCCTTCATATCCACATGGCCCGCGGTGATGATCTACACGCCATCAAATACCTCCCACTCAAACTTAAGGGACCGGCCCGGCATTGGCTTAATAGCCTGCCACCAGACTCAATCGGTTCTTGGGAGAACCTGGAAGCCGCACTCCTTGACAACTTCCAGGGCACGTATGTGCGACCACTGGACGCCGATGACCTAAGCACCATAATTCAGCAGCCAGAGGAATCGTCCAGGCAATTCTGGACACGGTTCCTAACAAAGAAAAACCAGATAGTCGACTGTCCGGACGCAGAGGCCTTAGCGGCCTTCAAGCATAATATCCGTGACGAGTGGCTTGCACGGCACCTGGGACAGGAAAAGCCGAAATCTATGGCAGCCCTCACGACACTCATGACCTGCTTTTGCGCGGGAGAAGACAGCTGGCTAGCTCGCAGCAACAACTTAACCAAGAACCCTGGTAATCCGAATACCAAGGACAAAAGTGACAGGTCCTTCGGAACAAACAAAAGCGCCGCGTTAATAGTGACAACAACGAGGATACGACAGTTAATGCCGGATTCCGAGGCTACAAATCCGGTCAACGGAAAAAGCCATTCAAAAGAAATACTCAGGGCCCGTCCAGTTTGGACCGAATACTCGACCGCTTGTGCCAGATACATGGCACCCCCGAAAAGCCAGCCAATCACACCAACAAGGATTGTTGGGTGTTCAAGCAGGCAGGCAAGTTAAGGGCCGAAAACAAAGACAAGGGGCTGCATAGCGACAACGAGGAGGAGCCCAGCCCGTCGAACAACAGTGGACAGAAGGGATTTCCCCCGCAAGTGCGGACGGTGAACATGATATACGCAACCCAGATCCCCAAGAGGGAGCAGAAGCATACGTTACGGGACGTATATGCGATGGAGCCAGTCGCCCCAAAGTTCAACCCATGGTCCTCCTAGCCGATCACCTTTGATCGAAGGGACCACCCCACTAGCATCCGTCACGGCGGCTTCGCCGCATTGGTTCTAGACCCAATTATCGACGGATTTCATCTCACAAGAGTCCTCATGGACGGTGGCAGCAGCCTGAACCTGCTTTACCAGGATACCGTGCGAAAAATGGGCATAGATCCCTCGAGGATCAAGCCCACCAAAACGACCTTTAAAGGCGTCATACTAGGTGTAGAAGCCAACTGTACAGGCTCAGTCACACTGGAAGTGGTCTTCGGATCTCCGGATAACTTCCAAAGCGAGGAGTTAATCTTTGACATAGTCCCGTTCCGTAGTGGCTATCACGCACTGCTCGGGCGAACCGCATTCGCAAAATTCAACGCGGTACCGCACTATGCATACCTCAAGCTCAAGATGCCCGGCCCTAGAGGAGTAATCACAGTCAATGGGAACATTGAACGCTCCCTCCGAATGGAGGAGCACACGGCAGCGCTCGTAGCAGAAGTACAAAGCAGCCTCTCTAGGCAGTTCTCCAGTTCGGCCTTCAAAAAGCCGGACACTGTCAAGCGCGCCCGGAGTACCCTACAACAAGACCGCCTGGCATGTTCTAAGATAGCGTAGCGATGCGGCCCCAACCCTAGCCCTCGCGATATAGCGAAACCAGTGCTTCGCATACATAACTACGCTCTTGAAATACCATGGGCACAGGGGAAGGGGCACTATCACGGCACGCCCGAAATACGGCTTAAACTGCACCAGGGGCTGCCGGATTCCTTTTTTTTCTTACTCTCAGGACTCCATACTCCGGATGACCCGTTAGGCAATTCAACTGCCGCACAAACAATGCAAGATTCAAGAAAGCAGACAAGCCACGCCGCATTATGGAACTCCCAGGTGGTCTCTATTGCGAGCAGTATAACTGTTTTTTAATACAATTCCGCGGCCTGCCCCTGGCTAGGACATGTTAAATAGTCCAATTTCTTTTGCTTATCGCACTATTTGTATCGTTCCGCTTTCATAGCAGCCTTTCTATAAACAATGCATAGCTTTTTTCTATTTTTTGCATTATCCTCTTTTTTATATATATGTTTATTGATAACATTTTGCATCCGTACACTGTGGTACGGCAAAAATACGCTAGGGGCTCCAGTACCCATCAATATGGCGTGAGAAGTCCGTACACTTTCACAAGTGTGGCACCCCGAACTTATAGCACTATATCCATCGGCTCCGAATCATGATTTGGGTCAATAGTTGGGTTTGCCCGGCTCCTACGTTTTGGTGCCTTACGTTCCGCTATATCGGCTAAGGTAGCACTAGGAGAACCACTGCGATTGTGCCCCAGTTGAGCTGGGCCGAGCACCTCAGTGGAGAAAGCTAAAACTAACTGTCATGATGAGGCGAGAGACCGGTCGCTGTTTGAGAGGTTTTTCGAGTCCTTAAAGACTTATGCCGCTTCGAGCAAGGAACCGGCTTTGTCCGGCCAAGGCGTGGATAGCGCCCCGAACTCGGTCTTCCGAATACTAGGGGCTTCAGCGAAATTTAAAATTATAGAGTTCTATGGCTAAGTGAGAGTGTTCAAGCATTATAGTCTGATTGCCTTGTTCGTTGTGCTAAGCGCCTCCCTCGACAAACCCAATCATGGGAAAAAGAGCGCTCAGGTTTATCCTGAACACCCCAGCACTAGTGGCATGGGGGCAGAAGCGGACGACTGGCCATCTCTCAATTTTTTGATAAACGGCCGCACAGAACTAATATCTTAAATTCAACAAGCATTGCTTAGCGCATATGAACAAGTTTTCAGCGCATAGGATAACACGAGCGAGTTCATTCAAAAATTACACCCTTGGTACATTCATCCACCACAAGGCGGGCACCAGCCAGAACATCCTTGTAATAGTTCTCGGGCTTGCGATGCTCCTTCCCCGGCGGCGGCCCGTCCCTAACAAGCTTCTCACCGTCCAGCTTACCCCAGTGCACCTTTGCACGGGCAAGGGCCCTACGGGCACCTTCGATGCAGATGGAGCGCTTGATAACCTCGAGCCTTGGACAAGCCTCCACCAGCCGCCGCACCAGTCCGAAGTAGCTCCCAGGCAGGGCCTCTCCAGGCCACAGCCGAACTATGAAGCCCTTCAGGGCTTGTTCGGCTGCCTTGTGGAGCTTGACTAGCTGCTTCAGCTGGTCGCTCAAGGGCACAGGGTGTCCAGCCTCAGCGTACTAAGACCAGAACACCTTCTCCGTCGAGCTGCCTTCCTCAGCCCGGTAGAATGCGGTGGCATCGGATACGCTGCAGGGAAGATTTGCGAATGCCCCTGGAGAGCTCCGGATTCGGGTAAGTAACTAGTAGTTTACTTTCATATGTCTGCTTTGCATAGAGAATGCCTTACCCGCCGCTATCTTTTTCACCGCATCCAATTCCTAGAGGGCCTTCTGGGCTTCGGCCTTGGCAGATTTGGTAGTTTTAAGGGCCGCAGCAAGCTCGGACGCTCGCGTCTTCGAGTCGAGCTCCAAACTCTCATGTTTTTTCATGAGAGCCTGAAGCTCTTGCTGCACCTCGCCGACCTGCGCCTCAAATTTCTCCCGCTCGGTGCGCTCCGTGGCCCCTTTCTTCTCGGCCTCGGACAGCGCCTGTTTGAGGGTCGCCACCTCAGTTGTGGCCCCTACAATAAGCAGTGTACTCCTGTCATTTTTTGCAATTGCGTCTTCTTATAGGCATTTTTTCTATAAGGTATCTCTTACCTTCTTTCTCCTTGAGTGACCGTTTGGCAAGGCCGAGCTCTTGCTCGGTCCGCTCGAGGCCCTACTTCAGGGCAACCACCTCCGTAGTCAGTGCGGCGGTGGCCAGCAGCGAAGCCTGCATACGTATATTGACTCCTTTTTTAGTTAGACTCCTGCGATATTTAATAGATCCTCTATTCGGCTTTTCTTTCCGAACGCCAAACAGAGCATCAGGGGCTACTGTCTATGCAGTAATATTTTTACATATTTTTTACATACCTCGAAGCCTGTTAGAAGGCTAGCACAAGCTTCAGTCAGTCCGCTTTTGGCGGACGAAACCTTCTAGACCACCGTACTCATGATGGTACGGCGCTCCTCGTCGATGGAGGTGCCCTTAAGCACCTCCAGCAGATTGTCCGGCGCCTCCGGTTGGACGGAGGACGCCGGCTCGATAGGCTTGCTCCTCTTGGCAAGAGTTCGCCTGCCGCGGTCCGGAACCGTTGATGATTCCGGCGCGGTGTCCGGCTTAAAACCGGACATGGAGCCCTGGGGGTCTTGTCCCCTTTACTCCCGGAGTCCGAGAGGTCGCCTCGCGGTTCCTCCTGGACCACCTCCTCTTGCCCCAGAGCTTGTTGCGACGCCACTTTGGTGTCATCCGCAGCACAGGGGGAGGCAGCGGGCGGAACTGAATTCACGTCCGATGAATCCAGGGAGCCACTCGATGACTCGTCGAACCCATCCTTGGGCGGGCTGCATGATTATATTCTACATTAGGGAAAGCTGTGCAACAAAAGGAATATCATGAGTTACTCTCATATCCGAACACTTATGATTTCGCCGGACGCTTGGCCCTGTCCGGCCACTCCTCTTCGTCCTCGTCGGCGTCAGGGGCATTGTCCGGCGGAGGGGTTTTGCTCTTCTTGAACCCTTCGGCCTCCCCTACTGGGGCAGCCTTCCTCTTCTTTCCTCCCCCCGCTGGAGGGGGAGAGGTCTCTTCTTCCTCCTCCTCGTCCTCATGGGAGGAGTGCGTCTCGGACTCGTCGGACGACGAGTCCGACACCACCATATGCCAGGAACTCTTTCGAGTCCCCGTGGCCTTCTTCTTCTTGGCCTTCTTCTCTAGCACCACATAAGGTGCCGGAACCAGCAGCTTCATTAGGAGAGCAGGGGCCGGGTCTTCGGGCAAGGCAGCCGGACAGTTAATCAGTCCGGACTGCGCCTGCCAATCCTGTCAAAGGTGAGGGAGTTTAGATCCCGCATAGAGTCAAACTATGAAGAAAACTTAACATCCTGTAAAAGATGAAAATATTTTACATCGCCAGCAGGACGCTGCAAGCTAAATCTGCGGTCTTCGGAGGCGGATGTGGGAGCCTTGGCGCCTTTGGTTAGCCCCCTCCAAACATCTTTGTACGTCGTGTCGAAGAGCCGGCTCAGAGTTTGGTGCTACGCCGGGTTGAACTCCCACAAATTGAAGTCCCGTTCATGACACGGAAGGATCCGGCGGACGAGCATGACCTGGACTACGTTGACAAGCTTGAGATGCTTGTTCACCAGGGACTGGATGCATTTTTGCAGTCCGGTCACCTCTTCTTCGTCGCCCCACGACAAGCCCGTCTCCTTCCAGGACGTGAGCCGCGTAGGGGGTCTGGATCGGAATTCAGGGGCTGCGATCCACTTCGGATCGCGTGGCTCAGTGATGTGAAACCACCCTGACTACCACCCCTTCAAGGCCTCCCCAAAGAAGCCCTCGAGCCATAGGACGTTGGCTATTTTGCCCGCCATGGCACCTCCGCACTCCGCCTGGTTGCCGCGCACCACCTTTGGCTTGACGTTGAAGGTCTTAAGCCAGAGGCCGAAATGGGGGCGGATGCAGAGGAAAGCCTCGCACATGACGATAAACGCCGAGATATTGAGGATGAAGTTCGGGGCCAGATCATGGAAATCTAGGCCGTAGTAGAATATGAGCCCGCGGACAAATGGGTGGAGAGGAAAACCCAGTTCACGGAGGAAGTGGGGAAGAAATACTACCCTCTCATGGGGCCTTGGGGTGGGGAGAAGCTGCCCCTCCTCAGGAAGCCGGTGCGCGATGTCTTTGGACAGGTATCCGGCCTTCCTTAGCCTTTTGACATGGCCCTCCGTGACGGAGGAGACCATCCACTTGCCTCCCGCTCTGGACATTGTTGGAGAAGGTTGAGGTAGGAAGTGCGGGCTTGGGCGCTGGAGCTCGGGTGCGCAGAAGATGGATAGGCAAAGGAGGAAGAAGGCGTAGGTAAAAAGGTGGATCCTTATCCCCTTATATGGGTGGATGCGACTATGCGTCCCCACCGGCCTAGTAAAACTCGCTTGCCTCCCAAGCGCCATGATAAATGGCGCGGTTGGGTTACCCACGTCCGTATTGACGACAATCCCGTAAAGGGGGGACACGATCTCTGCTTTGACAAGACGTGCCAAGGAAACCGCCTCGCAAAACACGCTGAGGTGGAAAAGTGAAAACGATTCGAATAAAGGCTTGGTTGTAGTGTGATGACACGCGGCGGAATACGTCAGCAGATTAGATTTGTGTTAATATAATTCTCTCTGTGGCAATACGTGGGAACTTATTTTGCAGAGCCGGACACTATTCTTGGTGTTTACAAGCTTTTATGAAGAATTTGGAGGAGGAACCCTCCTTCCAATGCCGAAGACAATCTACGCGCCGGACTCGTCATCATTGAAGCCTGGTTCAGGGGCTACTGAGGGAGTCCTGGATTAGGGGGTGTTCGGGTAGCCGGACTATACCTTCAGCCGGACTCCAGGACTATGAAGATACAAGATTGAAGACTTCGTCCCGTGTCCAGATGGGACTTTCCTTGGCGTGGAAGGCAAGCTTGGCTATGCGGATATTCAAGATCTCCTACCATTGTAACCGACTTTGTGTAACCCTAACCCTCTCTGGTGTCTATATAAACCGGAGGGTTTTAGTCCGTAGGACAACATCATCATACAACAATCATACCATAGGCTAGCTTCTAGGGTTTAGCCTCCTTGATCTCGTGGTAGATCTACTCTTGTAATACCCATATCATCAATATTAATCAAGCAGGACGTAGGGTTTTGCCTCCATCAAGAGGGCCCGAACCTGGGTAAACATCGTGTTCCTTGCCTCCTGTTACCATCCGGCCTAGACGCACAGTTCGAGACCCCCTACCCGAGATCCGCCGGTTTTGACACCGACAACGGGCACGGGGCATTTCCAGGGCGCGAGCAGACACACGCTCTGGTGATCGGCGAGCTTGTGGTAAGTGATGTAGAGCCCACAGCCTTCGTGCGGGCACTCCACCCTCACCGAGGAGAGTACGACGTCCACCGACGTGTTTCGCACATCGAAGGCACTGCCGCACTCGCACATCTGGCACTGCCACTGGTTCTCGAGGCCTCGACATGGCAGTCCGCGCAGGCCAGGTGCCCTCCCTTGCACTGCAGAAATCAATCGAACAGCACAGCAATCAAGAAACCTGCACCTTGCTCGATTAGCTGAACAGACAAGGTGTATTCAAACCTCATACACTAGAGGCTTCAAGGGGCGGAGGCACAAGGGGAAGTAGAGCAAGGAGAGGTCCATCGAGACCATAGAGAGCTCCATCATCGGGTCATGTTCCGTCTGCATGATCTCGCCCTCCTCGTGCACAACCATCTCTCGCTTTAGGGCCGGGGCATCACAAAGATTTACCGTCACATATTCATACTACTTCAAGGTGCATTAAATCAACACATGCAAGTATCAAAAGGAGAGTCACGGCATGCATGCATGCGTTGTAATTAATGCATCGGTAAATGCAAATTATTGAAATATATCGAGTGTTGTGCTTTGATGTGTCGCATCAACTCATACAACAAAGAGAAGTTTGATTACTAAAACGCCCTCTCCCTCACGGACTGAGCACCGGTGCCTTAACTGCACCTACCTTCAGCTGTATGACAGGTGGGCCACCCACCTGTTGGGCCCACATGTCATACACGCAAAGGCATGAGCAGTAAGTCAATGAAGCTGCGTCCCTCCCTCGCCCATGAGTGTGGTGGCTAGCAGGACTAGGAGAAGCTTTCGCTACACGCTCTCTCTCCCGCACGCGATGGACATGCAATAGTTCATTCGGTGTCAGATGGCTAGAAGCATACTGTAGTACTCCTCCACGGTAGTAGTACTCCATCATTGTTCGACTTCCCGAAGAGCCGAAGAGCCAAGCGCATCCCGGACGCTCGTGTGGCAGTTTCATGTGTAGAGTAGCCTAGGATAGCATGTACCGTTCCTCTAAGCTTAAAATTGTTGTGGTCGGCTCCATGCTATTAAAATAATCTTCTGGCCCTACCTGTCATCCTGGTGATTGTAGTTTGCACACTCATCTGGTCGAGACGGGAATATATTGTGGTGGGGTAAATGTTAGAGGTTGCATCAAATATATTGTACACTGCGGGTCTTTCCGCCAAGTTTAGAGGCAAGCATGTGGGGCCAGTGCTATGTTGTGTCACATCAACTCGTACAACGAGGAGAAGCTTCATTTTACTACTACACGCCTTTTCCCTTGCCCATGCTGATGTCTACTACACAACCTTCTTCTTGTAGACGTTGTTGGGCCTCCAAGTGTAGAGGTTTGTAGGACAGTAGCAAATTTCCCTCAAGTAGATGACCTAAGATTTATCAATCCATGGGAGGCGTAGGATGAAGATGGTCTCTCTCAAAGAACCCCGCAACCAAATAACAAAGAGTCTCTTGTGTCCCCAACACACCCAATACAATGGTAAATTGTATTGGTGCACTAGTTCGGCGATGAGATGGTGATACAAGTGCAATATGGATAATAGATAATAGTTTTTGTAATCTGAAAATATAAAAACAGCAAGGTAACTAATGATAAAACTGAGCACAAACAGTATTGCAATGTGTTGAAACAATGCCTAGGGTTCATACTTTCACTAGTGCAAGTTCTCTAAAAAATAATAACATAATTGGATCATATAACTATCCCTCAACATGCAACAAAGAGTCACTCCAAAGTCACTAATAGCGGAGAACAAACGAAGAGATTATGGTAGGGTACGAAATCACCTCAAAGTTATCCTTTCTGACCGATCTATTCAAGAGTCCGTAGTAAAATAACATGAAGCTATCCTTTCCGTTCAATCTATCATAGAGTTCGTACTAGAATAACACCTTAAGACACAAATCAACCAAAACCCTAATGTAACCTAGATACTCCAATGTCACCTCAAGTATCCGTACCTATGATTATACGATATGCATCACACAATCTCAATTTCATCTATTCAACCAACACAAAGAACTTCAAAGAGTGCCCCAAAGTTTCTACTAGAGAGTCAAGAGGAAAACGTGTGCCAACCTCTATGCATAAGTTCATGAGGTCACGGAACTCGCAAGTTGATCACCAAAACATACATCAAGTGGATCACATGATATCCCATCATCACCACAGAAAAGCACATGCAAGACATACATCATGTGCTCTCAAATCCTTAAATACTCAATCCGATAAGATAACTTCAAAGGGAAAACTCAATCCTTTACAAGAGAGTAGAGGGGGGAAAACATCATAAGATCCAACTATAATAGCAAAGCTCGCGATACATCAAGATCGTATCACCTCAAGAACACGAGAGAGAGAGAGAGAGATCTAACACATAGCTACTGGTACATACCCTCAGCCCCGAGGGTGAACTACTCCCTCCTCATCATGGAGAGCGCCGGGATGATGTAGATGGCCACCGGAGAGGGATTCCCCCTCCGGCAGGGTGCCAGAACGGGTCTAGATTGGTTTTCGGTGGCTACGGAGGCTTCTTGATGTGTAGCATCCTATGGACATCACCATGTCAAGACTCCGTTCGGCGAGTGACACGTGCGACATCTACTTCACATACTCAAAGGTGAATCATCTCCTTTACATGTGCTCACTTGACCCCTTCGAGGATGGTATACTACTTGACACTTCTCCCATGTGCATGCATAGGTATTGTTGGAGCTTCACGGATGTTGAGGAGGAGTGTAAGCGGCAAGGAACAACTACACCATCCGTGAGGGAAGCATGGAAGCGACGACGGAAGAAGACGGAGAACAGCTCCCAGGCCCCGGACATCCGGCCTCGCCAGCCCGGACATCCGGCCGTTCCTGAGCCCCCGGACATCCGGCTCCCAGCCCGGAAATCCGGCCCCTCCGAACCCGAGAGCAACAAGTGCCACCACTCTAGCCCGGACATCCGACCTCCCCAGCCCGGACATCCGGCATCGCCTGAAAGCCCGGACATCCGGGCCGACCAGCCCGGACATCCGGCCTCCCCTATCTGCGCATAGTGAAGGGCCGAGGCCCGTGTATCCCTTATCCCCCTAGACTATATATACTCCACCTCGTCTAACTTTCTAGAGTCAGCATTGGTTTAGCTCATTTTAGAGATAGAGCATTGCTCATCCACATCGGATCTACTCCACGAGAGAGACCGCGGCCTCTACGGAGAAGATCCCTTTGGATTCAAGACCTCCTTGCGGAGAAGATCATCAAGACCCCCTCTTGGGCAGCCCCATCAAGACCTCCTCACTGAGAAGAGCGTTACCTCTTGTATCGTTCGTTGTTGACTTTTGATCTGGTATATCTCTTTGTGTTCATGGATCTAGCGCATGTGTGATCACTATTGTTGGTTTTAGTGTTTCTCTCGTGTTTCCCCTTGTGATTCCCCATGTTTGCCCCTCGTGTTCTTCGTGTTCTTCGCGCGATCTGCTCCTTTCGTGAAAGATCGGCCATATAGGGTTCCACCCTACATCATCTTGGTATCTAGAGCCACGTTGATCACGATTTCGGAGCCTCCCCGTTGTGTTTGTAGCCTAATTTTGTTGTGTTCTTCCCCAATTTCGAAAATCCCCACCAAAAATAGCCCCCAAATTTTTTTGTGATTTATTGGTTTGACGAAGTTTTGTTGGATTTGATCCATGGATTTTCTAGGTTTCAAGTGGATCTAGCATATCCTCACTTTCCATCCACGAAATCTCTCCAATTTTGCCTTTGGAATCATCAATTTCTGCCCCCAATTCGAAAATTTCCGCCCCAAACGAGATCTGGAATCGTCGGGCCGGACATCCGGCTCCTGGAGCACAAATTCCGCACGGTTCTGGACATCAGCCCCTGGATATCCGGCCCCCAAGCCCGGATGTCCGGCCCGTGGGATTCCATTCTTCCCCGTTTCACCGTTTTGTCCATAACTAATTCATCCGGAGTCCGTTTTTGACGTTCTTTAGCTCGTTGAAAAGCTCTTGATGTCCCCCTCCCCAAAAAAATACTACCATCACCATTTGACTCCATCAAAGTTTTGATACTGTGGCATCTTTGCCTAGGGCTTCCACCACAACCTCCGCATATCCACCACCGACTTACGCAACCTAACCAATTTTGTTCCCCATCGCATTAGTGGTTGCTTGAGGAGTGATTTATGTCTCCTAAGGTGTCTAGGCTACTTAGGGACGGTTGCTTCTTCATCAACCACCACCACCACCATAACTTCCACATAGGCTTACCCACAATACACTTCCGCCACCGCAACTTAATCCAATTTTGTTTGTGTTGTGAGTTGTGTCTCCTAAGGTGTTTCGGCTACTTAGGGACCGTGCTTCCAACTCCGACACCGTGTATTGCGAACCTTACCCTCCACTTCTGCATTGCCAACTCGCAAAACCCATCATTGCATTTCCGCAAGCCCATTGAGCTTCCGCAACACCAACGCCGCATTCCGCTACCACCATTTGACACTTGAGATTTTGAGTTCGCGGTTTTTCCATTTCCTAAGGTGTTTCGGCTACTTAGGGACGAATCCCCATAATCTTGGTATCTCCATCAAGATCACCGCCACTCATCATCGACACGGACGGTAACCTCCATATCATCTTTGTATCGTGGTATCCCTCCATTGTACATTCCCTTGCCATTGCATTGTTAACCCCTAGCCCATTTTGCATTAATTGCCTATCGAGACTAGCCATTTGAGTATTATCAGCAATGTTACTTGTGCACATTAGTGATCTACACCATACATTGCATACATACCATATCATATTGGTATCATATCATCCCTTGTGTCACAAGATTGTTCCCGTATATACCCAATTGCTATCTTGGTTTGTGCATTTCGCAAAGTGGCCATATAAAAAAAGCTTTTAAGCAAAGAAAAGGAGTTAACAAAGAGCTTGTAAGCAAGTACCATAGCATCATAGCACATTTTCATATAAGATCACCTTGGATCATACCACCGGAACATCATATACATAGCATACTTGGGATAGAGGTCGTTGCATTTTTGTCTCCTATAGGTTGTGCACAAGTGTCGTATCCGCCTATTGAGCAAATCATGCTAGCGTCTCTCTAGAGTTGTGCAAAAAGAGCATTTTCCGTGGATTCCACATTTTGAGCTCATCCCTTGGTTGCACGACCCCATTTATCTATCCGTGTGTGTGTTCCCGTGTGCCACATATTGCTATTGGTCTACTTGTTACACTTGCGAATTTGTGAATCTCTTTCAACATTATTGACCCTTGCTAACATTTTACATCAAATTTTTGTGCCACTATCCTCACCGAGCTCCACCATAAACCTTATTTGTGTAGGTGTGAGAACCCGACAAGAATTGGTACCAATTGTGCTATTTCCTTGTCCACATTGGAGTGATTATTGACCACTTTCAACTTCGGTCAAGGTACATTTGGTATTCGTTCTTCTCTTTATACCACTCACATTTTTCTCTTGGAGTGATGGATAGGCAAGCCATTTCATCTTCGGTCTACAACAACAATGACGAGTTCGATGCCATGAACAACTCCAACGACGCCATGATGCAAGCTCAAATGGAGGAGATCAAAGCCCTCATCAAGTCCTACAAGCGGTCTTCCTCATCTTCGAGAAGACACTCAAGAGCACATGTCTCCGAGCTACCATCTCCGGCAAAATCAAATCGGCATCGACACCATCACCAACAAGGACGTGCAGGTCAAGAGTTCAACACCAACAACCGCTCAACGACTTCACCATCTCCCTTGGCATCTTCGCCAAGCGACTTCAAGGCATCTTCGCCTACGGACATACAGCATCTTCACCCACAAGCACTTCAAGAGAAGCTCCCCAAGCTCAAGTCTGTGACTTCCACGAGCTACTATGACCTCGACATCGACCATGAGATTCCTTTCTATGGGACTCTAGAACCCGAGGAGTATCTCGAGTAGGAGCACCTAATGGACGACTACTTCAAGCTACATCAAGTCCCTCCCAAAGATCAAGTGAAGTGCGCCACAAGGAACTTCCACGACTACACGTCCACATGGTGGCTTCATGCACCTTCGGAGACCTACGACATGAGTTGGTGCAAGACGAAGAGAGCTTTGTAGCGAGAGTTCGTGCCTCCAACCTACACAGAACAACTTCAAGGCCAATTGGAGAACACCATCCAAGGATCCAAGTTCATCGACGAATACTTCAAGGAGATGAAGATTTCCTTGGGACGAGCCGGCGTGGACGACCGCATTTCGATGAAGTTCCACTTTATGATAGGATTGCACAATGAGATCTCCAAGATGATCTTCCTCGAGAACTACAAGTCCCTTGACGACAACTACATTGGTGCTCTCAAGGCGGAACAAGAACTCATGAAGGCCAAAGCTTCTCCACCCCAAGGTCACTTCGCGACGACCAAGCTCCATGAGAACGAGCATGAGGCTAGTACCACTAAGATGTCCAAGGCCGACGAGCTCCAAGACGATGCTCCCAAGTTCGACTTCACCGCCATTCCTCTTTGTGGCATTGATGATGCTGGGTCCTCGATGACTCTTTTTCAAGACGGTGCGGCAACGAGTACGACTACGAAGACCCTCAAGGAACAAGCTTTGGAGGCGAGCGACAAGGTGGAGAGCAAGGATGATGCTTCCATCTTAGGAGGCGAGAGTGATGATGTGCCATCTTCGGCCTTCATCCATGGTGTCGGTGATGAGATGGTTGAGCATGGGATTTTCCCTTCGACCATGGCGACGTATGATGACTTGAGTGACTTTTGCCACCATATTGAGAGTGAGAGTGACTTCACCACTATCCCCATATATGATGTGTTGCCACAATTCCCATGTAAGGAGAGCCACAACCCCCACCACTTGAGTGCGATGACTGACTCCACCTGTGACGCCCCGAGACCGTTGCGCCAGGTGTCTTCTAGTTATTCGCTATTGTTGCCTTGTCATTTGTTTGCGTGTCATGCATTTCATAGCATGTCATCATGTGCATCTCATTTGCATACGTGTTCATCTCATGCATCCGAGCATTTTCCCCGTTGTCCGTTTTGCAATCCGTCACTCCTATGTCCTCCGGCGTCCCCTTTTGCCTCTTTTCGTGTGCGGGTATTAAACTTTCTCGGAATGGACCGAGATTTGGCAAGAGGCCTTAGTTCACCACCGGTAGACCGCCTTTCAAGTTTCGTGCCATTTGGAGTTCGTTTGATACTCCAACGGTTAACCGAGGAACCGTAAAGGCCTCGTGTGTGTTGCAGCCCCACACCCCTCCAAAGTGGCCCAAAACACATCGAAACCCCATCCATCCTCTCGGCCGTTCGATCATGATCACGTGGCTGAAAACCGCACCTCAGTTGGATTCTCCTAGCTCCCTCTACCTATATATATGTGTGCCTCCCCGAAATTTCGCGCAGATGAACCCTAGCCCCTTCTCCACGCGCCGCCGGACACCTCCGTCCGCGCCGGACATGTCCCCCGGCCACCTCACCCCGACCAACCAGAAGATGCCATATCAGCGCCGCCGCCCCCTCCTCCAATCCCGCTTCACCACCTCACCCCGCCGGCCCTCTCTCTCTCCTCCGCGCCGCCGCGGCCAGCCGAGGCCCGAGGCTGGCCCGCTGCGGCCGCAACGGGCCTGAGCCACCGCGCATCTGCCCTGCCGCCCGCGCTCGCCTCCACCGCCTCCCGCCGGCGACCTGCATCGCTCCGCCGCCGGCCACGCGCTCCGTCGCCTCATTCACCGTGCCGCCTTCGCTAGCGCCGGGCCCGACCGGGCCTCGCCGCTGCCGCCGCCTTCGCCCATCGCCGCCATGCGCCGCATCCCACCGCCGCCTCGCCCTCCTGCCGACTGGTGACCTCGCCGGAGCCGGAGCCCGCGCCTACCAGTCAACCTCGCCGCCATCCTGCCTCACCTACGCCGGCGCTCGCCGGATCCGGCCACCGGAGCCGCCACGACCTGCTCCGTCGGCGGACCCGCCATCTCCGAGCTCCCCCGCCAACGCCGGCCATCTTCTTCACCGTCTCCGGCGACATCTCCGGCGGTCCTCTAAAAGCGCGCCCGAAACCCTAGATCTGTTTCGGAGGTGATATTTTCGTCCAAGTCCCTTAATTCTAACATTCTGGAGCCTTGTTCATCGCATCATAACTCCGCATCAGTAGCTCCGTTTTGGGCGTGCCATATATCAAAATGTTCATCATGATGTTCTCTTCATTTAGTTACATTGCACCATTCTTGTTTGATTCCATCTTGGTGCCCAAATGACTGTTGCAAGAGTGCTATAAAATGTTAGGTGTTGTTTCTTATCAGAACTTGAGCATTTTTCATTTTTTTCCCATGATTATTGTGTGCTGCGTATGTACTTGAGGTCTACATGTGTTTTGTTATATGCCATGCCATCTTTACAGAGGTGTATGCCATGTATTTTTGTGATCAATGTGGTGACTAGCACAAGCATGCAATGTAGCTCTTGTGATGTTGCTGATTTCAGAGACTTAGAATTTCACTAAGTCTTTGCTCTGATGTTATTTTTATGCCATGTATTCATGTTGCTACAGAGAGATCCATGCTTCTTTTGAGTATGTTCAGTAAGGATGGTTTGGGCATATGATTGTACTCTATCCATCCATGCTCCTGTTTGCATTTATGGAGTACCCTAGCATGACTCAATCTTGCTCTACTTTTGCTATAAAATGTTCCTGGCAGATTGTTTACGTGTTAATCAATTTTGTCAAGATTGTTGTAGTTGATCCATGCGTGCTATGAGATTGTTCTTGCCATGTTTAGCTTCTTGATCATGTCTTCTTGCTGGGTGTATGCTTAGTTTGTCATGCAATGCCTTGTGGTGAGTGCATCGAGCTCGCAAACATGCCTTCATAATTTTGATGATGACATGTCCTGTTTTTCTGCTAAGTCTGAATCTGTTAACGAAACTTGCTATGTTTACATGGGTGCCATCATATCTTCTGATCCTTTTTGGCTTATGGTCAGTAAGGGACTTTTGTTATATGCTTTGAGTAGATTCATGCCTTGCCTTTGTTTGCTATGTTCTGTTCCTGTAGCATATTGTTATCTTGCTCTAAACATTGCTTCCTGATGTTAATTCCTGCCATGTTGTTATTTTCACTAAGTCTGTGTTGCTGATATCTTTTGCACTTCTGCCATGCTTGTTTGAACCTTGAGTAGATCAGTGTTCATCTTTTGTCAAGAATCTTGAGTAGATCATTGCCATGTGCTTTGTTGCTATGTTGGAGTGCAGTAGCTTAGTTTCTTGTTGCATTCTAGATGGCATCGTGATGTTAGTTGCAAAATTGTGTCATTATTGTTTTGCTTGCCATTTGCAAACCGTGCATCCGATTCCGGTGATCTTTATATCGATTTCGACCGAAATCAACTCATCTTTCTAGCCGCACACTTGGTTTGCCAAGTTCAGGCCTGTTCCAATCTTTTCCTTCTGGAGCAACCATATGCATTGCATATCACATCCCGCATATCATGCCATGTTTTGCATCATGTTGCTTGTGCATTGCACCGTGGTTGATTGTGGTTTCCTTTGCTTGTGTTCTTGCCTTGGGTAGAGCCGAGAGACGAGTTCATGATCGAGGAACCCGTTGAGTACGCTTACGAGGATCGAGCTTTCGTCTTCTCGGAGAACTTTGCAGGCAAGATGACCATACCCTCGAAATCACTTCTTTCTTTGCTTGCTAGTTGCTCGCTCTTTTGCTATGCCGTGATACCTACCACTTGCTTTGTCATGCCTCCCATATTTCCATGTCAAACCTCTAACCCACATTTTCTTAGCAAACCGTGTTTGGCTATGTTACCGCTTTGCTCAGCCCCTCTTATAGCGTTGTTAGTTGTAGGTGAAGATGAAGTTTGTTCCTTGTTGGAACATGGATATTTGTTGGGATATCATTATTATATCTTGTTTACATTAATGCACCTATATACATGGTAAAGGGTGGAAGGCTCGGCCTTATGCCTGGTGTTTTGTTCCACTCTTGGCGCCCTAGTTTCCGTCATACCGGTGTTATGTTCCTTGATTTTGCGTTCCTTACACAGTCGGGTGTTATGGGAACCCCTTGACAGTTCGCCTTGAATAAAACTCCTCCAGCAAGGCCCAACCTTGGTTTTACATTTGCACTAACAACCTATCACCTTCCCTTGGGTTATACAGACTCAATGGTCATCTTTATTTTAACCCTCCCCCCGGGCAAGTGCTTCTCTAAGTGTTGGTCCGAAACGGGCAGCGTGCGGGGCCACCTCGGGGAAACTTGAGGGTTGGTTTTACTCGTAGCTTGACCTATCCGGTGGTTCCCTGAGAACAAGATATGTGCAGCTCCTATCAGGATTGTCGGCGCATCGGGCGGCTTTGCTGGTCTTGTTTTACCATTGTCGAAATGTCTTGTAACCGGGATTCCGAGTCTGATCGGGTCTTCCTGGGAGAAGGAATATCCTTCATTGATCGTGAGACCTTATGATGGGCTAAGTTGGGACACCCCTGCGGGGTTTTGAACTTTCGAAAGCCGTGCCTGCGGTTATGGGCAGATGGGAATTTTTTAATATCTGGTTGTAGAAAACCTGACACTTAACTTAATTAAAATGCATCAACCGCGTGTGTAGACGTGATGGTCTCTTTCCGGCGGAGTCCGGGAAGTGAACACGGTTCTTGTGTTATGCTTGAATGCAAGTAGTTCCAGGATCACTTCTTGATCACTTCTAGTTCATGACCGTGCTTTGCTTCTCTTCTCGCTCTCATTTGCGTAAGTTAGCCACCATATATGCTAGTGCTTGTTGCATCTCCACCTTACTACCTTTTCCTACCCATAAGCTTAAATAGTCTTGATCGCGAGGGTGTGAGATTGTTGAGTCCCCGTGACTCACAGATTACTTCCAAAAACTAGTTGCAGGTACCGATGATACCTGTGCAGGTGACGCAACCGAGCTTAAGGAGGAGCTCGATGAAGATTGTGTTCATTGTGTTGTTTCGTTTCCAGTTGATCAGTAGTGCAGCCCAGTCGGGGCGATCGGGGATCTAGCATTATGGGTGGTCTTTTTTTATTTTGGTTCCGTAGTCGGACCGTGATTCTATTCTGGATGTTGTAATGCTATATTTATGTATTGTGTGAAGTGGAGATTGTAAGCCAACTCTTTATCCCTTTCTTATTCAGTACATGGGATGTGTAAAGATTACCCCTCTTGCGACATGCCTACAATGCGGTTATGCCTCTAAGTCGTGCTCCGACACGTGGGAGATATAGCCGCATCGTGGGTGTTACAAGTTGGTAATCAGAGCCTTCCCCGACTTAGGAGCCCCCTGCTTGATCGAATCGCTGGCGTTGTTGAGTCTACAAAAATGTTTTGAGTCTTATAGGATTATATGTATCGGAGAGTAGGATTCTTTTTACTCCTCAGTCCCTTCGTCGCTCTCGTAAGGCCTCCTGACGTAGAGTTTTGACCCTTCTCTTCTCAAATTTCACGAAATTTTTTTAGGATCATGCGGGTATCTTGGAATCATTCCGATGGTTTTGTGACGAGAACAATGTTCTTGGTGCCTCTTGACATTTAGGGGTTGTGGCAGTGTCCCGGGGAGTTGAGCTCCGAGGTGTTGTCGTCACAATTTTATCGTTGCAATTCTGGAATACCTGAGTTTCGCCGACATCGAAAATCTCCTTTATGCAGTTGTTGGTGAGATAACCTCGACGCCACCCAGTACTGGGGCGGGAGTTCGGGAGTAGTGCCATAACTCGTATAACGGATTCTTTTCGAAGGATGAGGTAAACGATTTCCTAAGGTTTCTTGGTTATGTGTTGAAGGATGGATACAGTTGGATGTAGGATTTGCTAGTTTTGGGTGAAATATTAGGCTTCTCCTGTATCCCCAACACCTGATAGCATAACTGGAAAGTTTCAAGAGTTTATAAGTGGGAATTCAAGTATCATGTAGGATATCTTTCCAACAGACACATGATACGATATGGGATCTATCATATGTTTGTTTCCAGCTTATTCTGCAAGCCAATCCTTGTTTTGTTTTGAGTTGTGGTATTCGAGTTGCTTCAATGTCAAGTGTTGATTCCATGCCTTTTCCTAAGCAGTGTTATCATGTTCCTATGTGAATACAAATCCTTCTTGATCTTCGAGTTTGCCAACTCAATTTCTTCTGAACCATTGTGTCTCGCTTCAAGTGGACCCAATCTTTTTCAATATCCGCAAGATCAACTAAAGTCTTCTCAACGTTGTTTGTTTCATCAGCCTCCAAGTTGCCTTTGTTTTCCCGCCCTCCCCCCCTTGTTTCTTCAAGGACTCAGATTTCTTAATCAAGTATCATCTTATTGATCAGAAGTCTCTCCATTCTTTTCCGCCAATGTTCTTATCTGGTGATTCTTAGGAAGATGCTAACGGAGCTTCAAGATCATCATTCATCATTCTTTTTCTTCTTCGGTGTATTTCAATTCAAGCTTTGTCGATCATATCATGTCCTCGTTTCAAATGTTTTCTCATACCGGTGCACCCCTTATCATTAACTTCTCGCTATTCATTGTTCCAGAGTGCTGAAGATATCTCAGAAGGCTCGTCTTTTCATTCAAGATCCGTTCAACCTATTTCGAGGTTGTTACCTCATTCAAGCTATTTTATTAAACCAGTGCAATCTCTCTTCAAATCGTTCAATGATACTTTTCTTTTGAGTGGGCCCTAACCCACAGGTCTTTTCCCAGGATCTTCCCCAACTCTTCTAATTTTTCTGGAGCTTCTCAAATTCTTTTCAAAAGTTTGACGTAAGAATGAATTATCATCAGTCATATGTGTTTCTCCAAGATCTTTCAAATTCTTTTCATTGTTGGCTGAACCTCTTCGCTTTTCATTCTCCCGGAGTATCTCAATAATTCAAGGCGGTGTTTCTCATCATCATTCTCGGATTTTGGAGACCGAAGAAGAGTTGTTCCTCCAAATTCTATCAGTTCTCTCAAAGATTCGTGGTTCTAGCTTGTTGCCATCCTCTCGTAATTGTTTTGATTATGAAAATTCTTTTCACCCATCCGGAGTAATTCAGGAGTATTTTTTCAGTTTGATTATCCGGAGGCCATCATCTCAGAATTATTCATTCCAACTTTCAGCTCTCATTCTCCAAATCTTACCGGTGCATCATTCAAGCATTTTATAATCAGTCCACGATCTCTTTGTTCCCTTGCATCTTGATTCTCTTAAGTACCTTCGTTCATTTGCTAATCCTTACCGGTGATTCGTTCCCCTTGCTTCGTTCGTTTTCAATTCTTATGATGGTTTGCTCAAGATTCTCTTCGATTGTAACACCCCCAGTGTCATGCTACAGTAACCCTCTGTGATTAAGCCTAATAATTTGGCTAAAGAATGCTTAATCACCTTTGTTCAATATCTCTTTTCAACTCCCATCTGAATTCCAATTCAAGTCATAAGTGAAATTTGAAGTTGCACAAAAATTGATGGAAATATGTTCATCATTTAGCAAATATTCCAATACAATTTGATGTAAAGCAAAACAACATCACTCCTATGCTAAAATGGACACTAACATTTATAATAGTGCCATTCCAGCAATTTAAAATGCAAATTCAATTATGAAAATTCCAAATGAATCTAAAACTCTCCCAAAATAATTGTGGCAGTGCCTCAAAATGCACTGCACTTTTATGATCCAGTTCCACATTTTCCGAAATCCTTAGGGGCCCCCCCAGATAAATCATTTTCCTTCTCTGGTAATTAAATAAAAAGAAAACAAAAGGCGAGGAGAGAAAAGAAGACCCCATCTCCCCATGGGCCTCGGCCCATCCCGACCTAACCGGCCCAGCCGCCCCGTATAACTCCCCCATCCCGTGGCCTAACCCTAGACTGCCCCGAACCCCCACCCTCTCCCTACCGCGCCGCCAGGGGAGAGCCCCACGCTCGACCCCCACTGACCCACTTCCCCCGATCTCCTCTCTCTCTTGCATGGTTCCCCCTGATCTGGATCGGGGGCACGTCGCTCGCCCCAGACGCCCGCTATCGCCGGACCCCGCGGAACCGCCCCCTCACTCCCTGCCCTGACCATCGCTAAACCGCCATGCCTCATGTCACGCCCCGCCACCTTGATGTTGTCACCCGAGCTGGCGACCTCGCCAACCTCCTCCTCCGCACCCCGCGCCGGACGCCCTTGCCGGAGAGCGGTCGTCTCCTCGCAGCACGCCATCGCCTCGCGCACCCCTGGCCTTCCCCTTCCCCGTGCGCCTAGCCACGTCGGGGCCAGGCTCACCGCCTTGGCGCTCGTCGGCTGTTGCGCATCCTGGCTGTCGTGGTTCTAAGTCTGACAGTAGAATGGGGGGTAGGTATGTAGAGGCAAGATCCTAGCTATGGAGGAGTTGTACACGCGAGTTCTACGAGTTCAGGCCCTTCTCGAAGGAAGTAACAGCCCTACGTCTCGGAGCCCGGAGGCGGTCAACTGGATATATGCGTGTGAGTTACAGGGGGTGTGAACCCTTGTCCCGGAGGAGGGGGTGGCTTATATATAGTGCGCCAGGACCCCAGCCAGCCCACGTTACAAAGGGTTCAATGTTCATAAAGGAGGAGCGTTATTGGTAACGTCTGAAGTAAAGTGCTATAAATGATTATTAAAGCTATGACTTAAATCCCGACCGTTGCGGAGTGAGTGGCTTCACATCTTCTGGTAGTCGAGTGGTTGTTCGCATGGTCGAGTGTCTTCAATACTGTCGAGTGGAACATAGATTTGTGGTCGAGTGGATGATGATTTCTCTATGACTGCTTCTGGTTCTTTTAGAGATGTCCTTGGGGAGGGTATCTTGGACATATCCATGACCCTACCCTTGGTACATAGTTTCTTCATTAGCCCCCGAATGGATCGGGGTTTGAATGGGGAAGGAGTTGAGAACACTTCCGACTCATTCTTCGTGTTGTGAGTATAACTTGTTCTGGAGCCATGAACTAAGGAGACAACGTCAACTTCTTCAGTCACCTTGGTCCATTCTTGGTTTTTGTCGAGTGAATTTTCACGGTAGAATTCCGAATGATAATGTGGAGGACGTTTTCAGTCTGACAAGTTGCTCTGCTCTCCGCGGATTTCACGGGATTCGCATTTTGGGAAGCGCGCCGGACGGGTGAGGCCATGGTAATCGGGACGGATTAGGCAGGTCACCTCAATCTCCGCGCCACCTTTTTCGCCACGTATTGCATGCGGGACTGTTGCGGGATTTGTTTAGATCGTCTGGGCCTACCAGCCAGTCACTCGGGGAATGACCTTATAAAATGTACCGGACCGGGTCTTTGCACCGCGCGCTCCCATTCTCTTTCTTCTTCCTCAGACCTCTCCGCCGCGCACGCTTCCACTCTCTGCGTCGAAACCTTGCTCGAGCTCGATCCGCCGCCATGGGAAAAGAGAAGACGGTGGCGCTAGAGCGCGCAAAGAAGGCGACCGTGAAGGCGAAGGGCAAGAGAACCAGTCGGGGCGGATCCTCGTCAAGATCCGGCCTGCCGCCGAGCAGGATCCAGGGCGATTGGATCCGCTCGATGATTAGCCAGGACGACCTCGACGACCTGGTGGAGGGGGGACTGATCCCCCACAAATCGGCGCAGCTCCCGGGGAACGAGATCGAGCCGCAGCCGCGGGAGGGTGAGTGCGTTCTCCTCACCACCCACGTCGATCGCGGGTTTTCTCTGCCTCCCCATCCTTTCTTTCGTGGCTTTCTGAACTTCTTCGGGGCTCAACTTCACCACTTCACTCCAAACACCATAGTTTATCTGGCTGCCTTTGTGTCAATGTGTGAAAATTTCTTGGGCTGTCGACCGCACTAGGGTCTCTTCAAACACATCTTCACCTGCCGCTCCCAGTCGGTCAAAAAGGCCAATCCGAGTGATGAGAGGGCGCACGTGATCCAGATGTGCGGGGGCCTGGGGATCCAGATGAGGAACAAGAGCACCTTCCCAGCGATGATCCTTCCCGACTCGGTCCGGGGCTGGCAGTCGACCTGGTTTTACTGTAAGGACCAGCCGACTCTGGGACAGTCGACTATACTTCCTCCCTTTTCCCTAGCTCGAGTGGAGAATCCCTCCTCCTTGAGGGTGGTCCCAGAAGAGAAGGCGCGGGTCAAGGTGTTGGTCGAGCGGGTTGTCCAACCTGTCCACGACGGGGTGACTGGGATGGACCTGCTGGAGGTCTTTCTCAGTCAACGCATCCAACCGCTTTAGGACCGTGACCATCCGATGTGGATGTACTCAGGGCTTGAGGACTCCACTCGGATCCACCTAGAGGACGTCAGCGAATACACCTTGGAGAAGTGGCTGAAGGGAATCACTAGCAACAAAGACAATCCCCGGGGGTCTAGGAGGGTGATTCCATTCGACCACTCGCGCCAGCCAGAACAGGTATGACTCTGCTTTGTCGAGTATCTTCTTGATTCTTCGTGTGACACCTTTTTGATGGTCAACTGAATTTCTTTTGATCGTTCTCCTTTCAGGCCCTCATTGACATGTACTCAATGCCCAATGGAGTGCAGGGGAAAGACATCGAGGAAGGAGCGAGCGGGGGCGAGAGCGTCGAGTGGCACTCGGATGCCGAGGAGGACGAGGAGAGCGACGACAAGACTGATGACGAAGAGGTCGACTCGCCTCCTCGCAGAGAGAGGAGATCCAAGCACGCTCACGACCCAGCGAGCACCCCGGACCTGGCGACCGCGCCGACTGAGCAGTCTTCGAAGCGCCCCCAGACGTCTTCCCCAGCGCCGATTGAGAAGGCTCCGAAGCAGTCCAAGGTTGTGCCGCCTCCAGCGCCAAAAGCACCGAAAGCCACCTCCAAACTGCCAAAGGCTTTGCCCAGGATCAAAGTGACCATCCCTACCATCTCCGGGTAATCATCTGACTTGTTCTTTTCATCGACTCGAGCAACAGAACGTAACCGACTGAGTGCGGGCCTTTGCAGCGCTGCTACATCAGGAACCTCCTCTTACCAGTACCGAGACGAGGAGATGGAAGATGCGGTTACCTCCAACCCAGCTAAAAACTCTTATGATCTTTCTCTTGACTACTCGGTCGATTGAATTCTAGGGGTTCACTTTGGGGTCGACTAATCTTCTAAGCATCTCCACCCAACATCATCGATCTCCCAGATGGCGATGAAGATGTGGCTCCTAGGCCCAGGAAGAATAAAAAGGTGGCGGCTGGTAAGGCATCTCAGGAGGGACCAACGACAACACCAACCGTCCATCAATCTGAAGACGCGGGCGGGGCCTCTGTAACCTTTGTTGTACCCTTGTCGAGTGAGCTCCCCACACCGTCGACTGTACCGGCGATTCCTTTAGTCGTCCCATCTCACGCCTCGGAGGTCCAAGCCACTGCACCTGGGTCGTCTGCCCTCTTCTTCACCAGCTACCCTATCCCGGAAAACCAGTCGGATGCGGCTATGGGAGCCATCCGTCAGGCTAACGTGATGATGGAGCGAATGAAGACGGTGCACGAGAATAGCCAGGCCACTTACAACGCCAGCGCTGCTCCCCGGGCCAATGTCCAGGTAAGTAAACTTTCACCTGACCTTGTTCTATTAGGATATGCTACCCGAAAAAATTTCTTCTGTACACTCTCCTGTTGTTTGCGTCGAATTTGTACCCCCGCTGGGTGTTTTGTTGTCTTTGGTGTTTGCGCTCTTCCACTCGGTCTGGGCGAGTAGGATCTGAACCGGTGGGGGCATGCTAAGTGCACACACTAGGTGTAGTCCCCGAGACCGCAGTCGACTGCTGGCAGTCGACTCGGGTCTGAGGTCTTTTTCCTTTATTTTCTTCCACTCGACCCGGGCGGACCGGTCGAATGGGATCTTAACCAGTGGGGGCACGTCAAGTGCACCCACTGTAGTCCCCGGGACCGTGGTCGACTGCTGGCAGTTGGCCGGGGTCTGAATAGTTTTTTTTACTCGACCCGGGCAAACCGGTCGAGTGGGGTCTGGATCAGCGGGGGCACGCCAAGTGCACCCACTGGGTGTAGTCCCCGAGACAACAGTCGACTATGTGCAGTCGGTTGGGGTCTTAAGTGACCTCTTTAGGTTTTATCCACTCGGAAGTAAACAACCTTTGATCTTGTCAATTGACACGTCTTTTGCCTTCTGCACAAGTCTTGTACTCTCATTTCCAAGTATGCTGAACTTGAGGAGAAGCAGAGGCAACTCAACTTCAACTTGGAATTGTCTTAGCAGAATCTGAAGAAAGCTCAAGATGAAGCTGCTGGTATGGAAGGTAACTGCCTGTCAACCATCTTTCAATATATTTCTTGGACCTCTTGTTTGATTCGATTGCTTTTTTTGCAGAGAAAATGAAGTTGGATCTAGAGAAGAAGGACTCGGACCTCGCCGCCGCGCAGAAAGAAGCCCAAGATAAAACTGCCTTGCAGACCAGAAGCTGGCTTCAGCCGGAGCGCTGGAAGGGGAGGTGAACAAACTGAAGTCCTGCCTCAATGAGTCCAACCGAGAAGTGAGTCGTCTGAAGAAGGATAAAATTGTCCTGAATGAAAAGCTGGACTTTGCGGTCCACAAGAGGAATGACACGGAAGCTTATCTGAGAACTCTCGCCAAGAAGCTCTATCTGATGCTGGAAGGTACTCCTTTCAACCCAACTGTGTTGATGCTTGCAAATGAACCCTGTCCAGTCGACTCACTAATTTTTTGACTGCAGAATTCTGCCAAGACTTTGACGAGGAAACTGGAAAGGTCGAGACGGCTCTGGACCCTATCGCTTCTCTAGTTTGCTATGAAACTGCAATGAATGTGCTCCGACTGGAGTCTCGTATCGCCGACGTCACAAGACACCTCGCGCGTCTGAAGGAGGCAGTCTCACGAGTCGACTCATTGTTCTGGACAAGGGTGACGCTTGAAAATGACTTGGAATCCCTGATGGCTCGACTCAACGAGATCCCTGACTGAGTGCAAGAATGGAAGAAGTCCTCCGCCCAGAGTGGTGCTGACGTGGTGCTGTCCTTGGTGCGAGTCCACTGCAAGGAAGGTCGTGAAGACAAGCTGGCGGTCATCGAGGTTGCTAACCCCAAAAGGCATGACTTCCAGTCCTTCATGGAGACTTTCATCGCTGCTGCCACTCGGATCGTGGATGGGATCGACTTGGACGAATTCCTGAAGCCTGCCAGCCCTCCTCCTGACGAGTGAACAAACTTATGAGACTTGAATCTACCTTAAATTTGCCTCGGAATGCCGAGTGATTGTTGTAACCGTTAAACTCCTCCGGGCTTGATGCTTGAATACTTTTGATTTGCTGCTTGAAACTTTAGGATTTATCCGAATTTGGTTTATTACCGAATATGCTTGTGTTTTGCCTTCAAGTGGACTTTGTTCTCTGCTCGGAATAATCTTTTCGATGGAGATGCAGTTCTGAGGTGGTGACTCCAGTCGATCTGCGCCTCGTCGTCCTTGTGGATAGGGATGGAGCGCACATTGTACTTGTGGCGTAGCTCCGAAGGAGAAGGTTGCAGCCGACCTGCACCTCGTCGTCCTTGCGGATAGGGATGGAGCACACATTGTACTTGTGGCGTAGCTCCGAAGGAGAAGGTTGCAGTTGACCTGCACCTCGTCATCCTTGCGGATAGGGATGGAGTGCACATTGTACTTGTGGCATAGCTCCGAAGGAGAAGGTTGCAGTCGACCTGCACCTCGTCGTCCTTGTGGATAGGGATGGAGCGCACAATGTACTTGTGGCGTAGCTCCGAACTTAGGCGAGTAATAGACTGCGGCTAAGCCCCCTAGTGGGAGGGTTGCTTTCCACTCGGTAGGATTTTTTAAACTTAGGCGAGTACTGGACTGTAGCTAAGCCCCCGAGTGGGAGGGTTGCTCTACACTCGGTAGGATTTTTTAAACTTAGGCGAGTACTGGACTGCAGCTAAGCCCCCGAGTGGGAGGGTTGCTCTCCACTCGGTAGGATTTTACAAACTTAGGCGAGTACAGGACTGCAGCTAAGCCTCCGAGTGGGAGAACTTAGGCGAGTACTAGACTGCAGCTACGCCCCCGAGTGGGAGGATTGCTCACCACTCGGTAGGATTTTACAAACATAGGCGAGTACTGGACTGCAACTAAGCCTCCAAGTGGGAGAACTTAGGCGAGTACTAGACTGCAGCTAAGCCCCCGAGTGGGAGGACTTCTCTCCACTCGGTAGGATTTTACAAACTTAGGCGAGTACTGGACTGCAGCTAAGCCTCCGAGTGGGAGAACTTAGGTGAGTACTAGACTGCAGCTAAGCCCCTGAGTGGGAGGATTTCTCTCCACTCGATAGGATTTTAAAAACTTAGGAGAGTACTGGACTGCAGCTAAGCCTCCGAGTGGGAGAACTTAGGCGAGTACTAGACTACAGCTAAGCCCCCGAGTGGGAGGATTGCTCTCCACTCGGTAGGATTTTACAAACTTAGGCGAGTACTAGACTACAGCTAAGCCTCTGAGTGGGAGAACTTAGGCGAGTACTAGACTGCACCTAGGCCTCCGAGTGGGAGGATTGCTCTCCACTCGGTAGGATTTTACAAACTTAGGCGAGTACTGGACTGCAGCTAAGCCTCCGAGTGGGAGAACTTAGGCGAGTACTAGACTGCAGCTAAGCCCCCGAGTGGGAGGATTGCTCTCCACTCGGTAGGATTTTACAAACTTAGTCGAGTACTGGACTGCAGCTAAGTCTCCGAGTGGGAGAACTTAGGCGAGTACTAGACTGCAGCTAAGCCCCCGAGTGGGAGGATTGCTCTCCACTCGGTAGGATTTTACAAACTTAGTCGAGTACTGGACTGCAGCTAAGTCTCCAAGTGGGAGAACTTAGGCGAGTACTAGACTGCAGCTAAGCCCCCGAGTGGGAGGATTGCTCTCCACTCGGTAGGATTTTACAAACTTAGGCGAAACGGATTCGCGGCTAAGCCTCCCGAGTGAGAGGCTTACCCATGACTCGGTAGGATTTTCTTTCGAACTTAGGCGAAACGGATTCGCGGCAAAGCCCACCCACTGGGGGATTTCAGAGGTAAATAAAAGCAACAACAATCATGCGAGAATACTAAAAAGCTCTTGTCTTTGACGAACAAATTACAAAGGTACTTCTTATTACATTTTATTCGAATGAGTGCTTAAGTATAAAAGGGGCAGAGAAGCTCTGCGTTCCAAGCCCGTGGCTCGTCTTTCTGATGCTCAACACTATAAAGATGGTATGCTCCATTGTGGAGAACTTTGGTGATGATGAAGGGGCCTTCCCAAGCCGGGGCGAGCTTGTGTGGTTTTTGTTGATTCACTCGAAGAACCAGGTCTCCCTCTTGAAAGGTTCGGCTCCTCACGTTCCTGGCGTGGTATCGACGCAAGTCTTGCTGATAAATGGTCGACCGGATCAAGGCCATCTCTCTTTACTCCTCTAAGAGATCGACTGAATCCTGACGGGCCTGCTCTGCTTCTTCTTCGGAGAGGAGCTCGACTCGGGGTGCATTGTGGAGCAGGTCACTTGGCAGAACAGCTTCGGCTCCATGGACCAAGAAGAAAGGAGTTCGTCCAGTCGACCGATTGGGAGTTGTCCTCAAACCCCACAGAACTGACGGAAGTTCATCAACCCAAGCGCCTGCTGCGTGTTTGAGATCACGCATCAGTCGGGGTTTCAATCCTTTGAGAATTAGGCCATTGGCTCTTTCTGCTTGTCCGTTCGACTGCAGGTGAGCGACTGAAGCCTAGTCGACCCGTGTGGAACTCCATATCTGAATGTCAATTCTCTGATAAAACTGACAGCGGTGCCGGCTTCAAGGTTCTTGATAGGTTTAGCTTCAATCCATTTGGTAAACTTGTCGACTGCTACGAGCACATGAGTGAATCCGCTCCTACCAGTTCCCAGTGGTCCAACCATATTCAATCCCCAAACAGCAAAGGTCCAGATGAGGGGAATGGTCTTCAGGGCTGACGCTGGCTTGTGAGACATGTCAGAGTAAAACTGGCAGCCTTCACATCTGTCGACTATATCTTTCGCCATTTCATTTGCTCGTGGCCAATAGAATCCGGCTCGGTATGCTTTAGCCACGAGAGGACGCATGGTGACCACAGGTCCCCGAGTGGATGTCGTTGAGGATCATTCGACCTTCTTCTGGCGTTATGCATTTCTGACCGACTCCAGTCACGCTTTCCCTGAGTAGTTGTCCTCTTATCACAGTAAAGGCCTTGGATCCAATGACGATCTGTCGAGCCTCTTCCTCGTCCTCTGGGAGTTCTTTCCTAAGGATGTACGCAATGTACGGCACTATCCAGTCGGGAGTAATGGCCAGAACCTCCATGATCAGGTCGACCATGGCTGGGACCTCGACTTCAGTCGGATCTGTGGCGCTCCTAGGCTGCGGGGGCTCTTCAGTAAAAGGATCTTCCTGAACTGTCGGTGTGTGAATATGCTCCAAAAACACATTGGTGGGAATGGCTTCTATCTTGGAGCCTATCTTTGCCAAGTCATCGGCTGCTTGATTTTTCAGTCGGGGTATGTGATGGAGCTCTAACCCATCAAACTTCTTTTCCAACTACCTCACCGCGTTGCAGTAACCAGTCATGGCTGGGCTTCTAACGTCCCACTCCTTCATCACTGGATTGACTACCAAATCTGAGTCGCCATGGACCATGAGGCGACGGACGCCGAGTGAGATGGCCATATGCAAACCATACAGGAGTGCTTCGTATTCAACTTCATTATTGGAGGAGTCAAAGTGAATCTAGAGGACATATATGAGAATGTCTCCTCGGGGGGATACCAGAACCACCCCAGCATCGGAACCATTCAGCATTTTGGATCCATCAAAGAACATGGTCTAGTGCTCCGAGTGAACTTGAGTCGGAAGTTGTTGTTCAATCCACTCGGCCAGGAAATCTGCTATTGCTTGGGACTTAATAGCTTTCTTTTCCTCAAACTTGATATCTAAGGGAAGGAGTTCAATCGCCCATTTTGCCACTCGACCAGTTGCATCTCTGTTGTGCAGAATCTCTGACAATGGAGCGTTGTTGACGACTGTAACAGAGTGATCAGAGAAATAGTGTGCAACCTTCTTCGTGGTCATGTAAATCCCATAAACAAGCTTCTGATAGTGCAAATATGTCTGCTTTGATGGGGTCAGGACTTCGGAAATATAATAAACCAGGCAATGAACTTTATAAGCTTTTCCCTCTTCTTCCCGCTCGACCGTAAGTAATGTACTGATGACTTGTCCAGTGGCTGCTATATAAAGCTGTAAAGGCTCTTTGCTGATTGGGGCAGCAAGCACCGGCTGGGTGGAAAGCAGGGCTTTTAGCTCTACAAATGTTGCATCAGCTTCAAGAGTCCACTCGAACTTATCTGATTTCTTCATCAGTCGGTAAAGAGGCAGTGCCTTTTCACCAAGGCAAGAAATGAATCGACTTAGGGTGGCCAAGCAACCAGTAAGCTTCTGGACATCATGCACACGCACAGGCATTTCATCCGGAGTATAGCACCCACTTTCTCTGGGTTAGCATCGATCCCTCGTTCGGGAACGAGAAAACCGAGTAATTTTCCACCCGGAACTCCAAACATGCACTTTGATAGATTAAGCTTGATATCATACCTTCTGAGGTTGGCAAAGGTTTCGGCAAGGTCAGTCAGTAGGTTGGAACCTTTATGTGACTTGACCACAATGTCATCCATGTATGCTTCCACATTCCGACTGATCTAAGTGAGCAGGCACTTCTGAATCATCCGCATGAATGTGGCTCCAGCGTTCTTCAAACCGAATGGCATAGTGACATAACAGAAGCACCCAAATGGGGTGATGAAAGCTGTTTTTATCTCGTCGGGTTCGTACAGACGGATCTGGTGGTACCCGGAGTAGGCATCCAAAAAGGACAAACGCTCGCACCCTGCAGTCGAGTCGACTATCTGGTCGATGTGAGGGAGAGGAAAGTGATCTTTCGGGCAGCCCGATTGATATGCTTGAAGTCAATGCACATGCGAAGTGAGTCATCCTTCTTTGGGACCATGACAACATTAGCTAACCACTCAGAGTGGTAAATCTCACGGATAAACTCAGCTGCCAAAATCCGAGCCAGCTCTTCACCGATTGCCTTCCTGTTCTCTACGGCGGACCATCGAAGATGTTCTTTGACTGGTTTCACTTTTGGGTCGACTTGCAAACGATGCTCATTCAGTCCCCTAGGAACACCTGGTATGTCCGAAGGTTTCCATGGAAAGATGTCCCAGTTCTCACGGAGGAACTGGATGAGCGCTTCTTCCTATTTGGAGTCGAGTGTGGTTGAAATGTGAGTCGGAGCAGCATTGGGGTCTATCGGGTGAATGTGAATCGCCTTTGTTTTGCCAGATGACTGGAATGCTGAATCTGTGGCGGGCTTCTTGGCTCGCAACAAATCACTCGGATCTGCATTTTTCTGATATTCTTGCAATTCTACCATGGCGATCTGTGCATCGGCGATCTTTGAACCCTTCTGGAAGCACACTTCTGCCTTCTTCCGATTACCAGTGATAGTGATCACCCCTTTGGGACCAGGCATCTTCAATTTGAGGTACACGTAACATGGTCGAGCCATAAAACGTGCATAAGCTGGCCTGCCCAGAATAGCATGATAGGCACTCTGAAAATCCACAACTTCAAATGTCAACTTTTCTTTCCGGTAATTCTTGGAATCACCGAAAACCACGTCGAGGGCAATCTGGCCGAGTGATGCAGCCTTCTTGCCTGGAATGGCCTCATGGAAACTCATATTACTCTCACTGAGTCTAGACATCGGAATGCCCATTCCTTTTAACGTCTCTATATACAGTATATCCAGGCCACTTCCACCATCCATCAGAACCTTTGTCAGTCGGGTGCCTTCGACTACTGGGTTGACCACCAACGCTTGCCTCCCAGGGGTGGCTATGTGCGCTGGGTGATCGGACTGGTCGAATGTAATGGCAGTCTGGGACCACTTCATATAACTGGGTGTCACCGGAGCGACCATGTTCACTTCTCTGTTGATGACTTTCAATCGACTTTTACTCTCAACGTCAGCGAAAATCATCAAGGTGGAATTCACGTGGGGATAACCATCATCCTCTTCCTCATCCTCAACCTTGTCTTCTTCCTTCTCCTTTTCCTTGGGTTGTTTCTCTTGGAACTGTTGGATTAGGAGTCGACACTGTCGAGTGGTATGCTTCGGCTAAATGAAATTACCCTCTTCATCTTTTTTGGTATGGATGTGGCATGGCAAATCTAGCACATCATTTCCATCTTGATCTTTTACTTTCTTGGGGTTCCACGGCCCCTTGGGCTTCCCCTTGAACTTTCCTTGAGTCACATCTAAGGCTTCACCAGGGGCGGCTGGCTCGGCCTTGTGCTTCTGTTTCCGACTAGAATTACCTCCTCCGGTTTCATCGGCGACTGTTTTGTGCTTGCCACTCCGGAGTCGGTCTTCTTCTTCGCCGTTGGCATACTTGGTGGCAATTTCCATCATCCGAGTTAGAGTCATATCTCCTGTCCGACCGAACTTCATATTCAACTCCCGATACTTGACACCTTCTTTAAAGGCACAAATTGCCTGATGATCAGACACATTCTCCACCGTGTGATGCAATGTGATCCATCTCTGAATATAATCCCTCAAAGACTCATTCGGTTTCTGCACGCAACACTGTAATTCAGTCAGCCCTGCCGGCCATTTGCAGGTCCCTTCGAATGTTCTGACCAACACTCGGGCAAGATCTTCCCAAGTATAAATACTGCTTGGTGCTAACTAATTCAGGCATGCTGTACCCGAGCCCTCCAGCATCAGAGGAAGGTGTTTCATGGCCACTTCATCATTGCCACCACCAATCTGGACAGCCACTTGGTAGTTATCAAGCCAAGTATCAGGCTTGGACTCACCAGTGAACTTACTGACTCCGGTCGCCAACCTGAAGTTGGGGGGAATCACTGTAGCCCTGACGGCTCTGCTGAAGCACTCCAGGCCTGAGACATGCACCCTGCTACTGGTTGGTACATCTCTGTCACGACCCTCTTGGTGAGCTCTGCTTCTGTCGACCAAGCCCTGAATGAGAATAGATCTCGCATCAAAGCCCGGCTCTCTGGGGTCGACTGGAACCCCTCGCCCCATAGTGCGAGGGCGTCTGTCATCATGTTGCCGATGCACGTACGACCCACTCCTTGGGGAAGGTGTGGGCACTCGACGATGATCATCGCGATCGACTCAGTGATCATACTACTCACGGTTTCTGTACTGATCTCGTCGGTCTCCATGTCCCTCATGCCTCGGGGGCGATCTTGGGCTGTGAGCAGACTGAACTGTGTCTGCAACCACGGACCTGCTATGGATCCTATTCCGCGACTAAGATACTGTTGTATTCTGCTCTCCTGCTGCACGGAGCAAAGCTCGGATCTGCACCAGACATCGACCAGCTTCTGATTGGGAAGGTTGGATCGACTCCGCTATCCGCGCTGCAGCTGCGAGATTCTGGATTGGAGTTCGGTATACCTGAGTCGGAGGCAGAAAGAGTTGACGTCGACTGGATTTAGGAGCACGCCGTCGAGAACGCTTGTCGAGTGCACGCTGGAGATTCTCCGGTCGAGTGCGCTCAGCCAAGTTGGCCAAGCGCGCCTCCTCCAAGGCCTGGGCCTTAGGGGTTTCTCCAATGATAGGAGTGTGAAGTGCATCCATGTTTCGGCAGCGACGTTCTTCTCTCCGCTGCAAGGAGAGGGGTTTAGGGCGGTACTCTTCATCAACGCGCGACGGATCGCAGTTCCCATCGCCTTCGTCTTCACGGGTGAAGCCAGGAGGACTGCGTGGTCCATTGACCATCAAAACTTCTGTCACAGGGTAGCTTCTATCGCACTCGGATGCGGTCTCTACGAAGCCAGTCGACAGATCGAACAAGCCGTAGAGGGTTTAGTCGGGCTTGATTGCCGCGACTTGAGGGGTGGCCGACTGATGAGCCACCACATGCTTCACCCACCGCTGAAGCCTTGACCGACCGGAATGTTTGCTCCGGCGGGCCGCAGGGCGGGGGAAAGGCATAGGAGCCGATCGATACTGGGTCGACGGCTGCCGCAGGAGGACGCCGCAGACGCACACGCGAAAGTGCGTCGCCCCGTGGACGGTGAGTGCGTCGACGTCGAGTGGAGCCTCCTGAAGCCAAGCGGAGTCGTCGGCGGCAAACACGAGCGCGCCGAGACGGATCTCGCGGCCCTCGGCCAAACCTCCGCCTGAAACCATGATGAAGGGGATCGGAAAAATTGCAACTTCTCCAAAAAGTCGCTAAGACACCCGCCCCACGGTGGGCGCCAACTGTCGTGGTTCTAAGTCGGACAGTAAAATGGGGGTAGGTATGTAGAGGCAAGATCCTAGCTATGGAGGAGTTGTACACGCGAGTTTTACGAGTTCAGGCCCTTCTCGGAGGAAGTAACAGCCCTACATCTCGGAGCCCGGAGGCGGTCCACTGGATATATGTGTGTGAGTTACAGGGGGTGCGAACCCTTGTCCCGGAGGAGGGGGTGGCTTATATAGAGTGCGCCAGGACCCCAGCCAGCCCACGTTACAAAGGGTTCAATATTCATATAGGAGGAGCGTTACTGGTAACGTCCGAAGTAAAGTGCTATAAATGATTATTAAAGCTATGACTTAAATCCCGACCGTTGCGGAGTGAGTGGCTTCACATCTTCTGGTAGTCGAGTGGTTGTTCGCATGGTCGAGTGTCTTCAATACTGTCGAGTGGAACATAGATTTGTGGTCGAGTGGATGATGATTTCTCTTCGACTGCTTCTGGTTCATTTAGAGATGTCCTTGGGGAGGGTATCTTGGACAGATCCATGACCCTACCCTAGGTACATAGCTTCGTCACCGGCCGCTTCATCACCGCTGGACCTCGTCGGGGCTCCACCGGACCGCTACCTCGCTGGATCGGCCGCGTCTACCTCCTCTGCCCCGCCGGTCATCACCGTCGCCCCACCACAACCACTTCTTATCTGTATCCGCCAGGCGCGCTCCCTAGCTCAATGTGAGCTCCCGGTCCTCTGTGGCCTCTTCCCTTTCCCCCCCTCCCCGCGTAGCTCAGATGCAGCCGAGGCCGTGTCGTCACCGCCGTATGACATCGTCATCGTGGCCACCTTTGGTCGTCTCCGCAAGAACGTCTCACAATGCTGCACGTGCTGCGCCGTGCTTGTTCTGTGGATACTCGCGAAGGCCCATTTGGTCACCGGGTCAGGATCCGGCATCCTGCGGCCGCCCTTGTAGATCACCACCGGGGCCTGCTCTGTTTAGGCCGGCCCTGTCTGCATGATAGGTGCGCTCGGCCGTTTAGTGTTAGCACTAATTAATTAGGAACAATAGGCATTGATGTTTGGGCCCCCTCCCAGTAAATAATCTTCTAAAAATGCCCCTAACACTAATTGTATCTATGACACGTGGGGCCACCTCGTTAATTAATTAGTTTGGTTAAATAAAACTTTGTTAAAAAATTGACTCATTGACAGTCTGGCCCCACCTTTAAGTTAATCTAATTAAATGTTTAAACTCTATTAAATTAGACTCTGTCACTGACAGCAGGGCCCCACTGGTTAGTTAACCAGTCAAACCTGCTGACTGGGCAGTCCTAGTCAGTGACAGGTGGGACCCAGTGTCCCCTTGACCAGTCAACGTTGACCCACATGTCAGCCCCTTAGTGCGTCTTAGTGTGCCCTATGTTGGGTGCACTTAGCTTTTTATCCTTTTATTTTTCGAATTAATATAAAAATCAAGAAAATTCAGGAATTCTTTTAAACTTCATAAAATCTTAGTAAATAATCCGTAACTTGGATGAAAATGTTTTCTACATGAAAGTTACTCAGAACGACGAGACGAATCTGAATACACGGTCCGTTCGTCCACCACACATCCCTAGCATAGCGAACATGCAACCTTCCTCCTCCGTTTCATTAGTCCGAAAATGCCAAACTTCGGGAAAACTTTCCCGAATATTACCCCCCTTCGTCGGAATCGTGTAGCACTGCGTTAGAACACACCTAGTGCTGCTTATTGTCTTGTCATGCATCTGTGTGCCTTATATTTACTGTTTCTTCCCCTGTGATCGACTACGTCATCGACGACACTTCTTCTTTTTAGCAGAGCTTCCAGGCAAGCAACCCCCCCCTTGAGCATTCCGATATCGCCTATTTTCTTTCCCTCTCATGATCCTACTCTAATGCATAGCATGTTGTTGTTACCTGCTTTTATACCTTACCTGCTTATCCTAAACTTCTTAGTATAGGTTAGTTAGAGATCCATCAGTGACCCCACCTTGCCCCAGTTGCCTTGCTTTATGTTCGATGACTCAATCAATGTGATCGATGTCCAGGCCCCGACACCGCACATCACCTCCCCTAGTTGTACAACTCTGCAGAGTTACCATCGAGTGCCGTGGGTGGAACCTCTTACATCACTCCTGATGAGATCTTTGTAGTGTAGCCATCTGGTCGGGTTCATCGAGGGTGATTTCCTCCTTAACCACTTCCGCTACGGCTCTGTCGTGCGACCCCTCAAGTGTGAACCACGAGGGTGGATCCTCTTACGTTCACCTTGATGATTACATTGAGTGGAATTCACCGGGGGTGATTCTTCGGGTTTTCCCCGTGATGTTTGGACACACAGTTACTATGGTTACTATGACTTTACCCTGAACCATGTTACTAAAGACGGGTCGGCCCTGAGGGGTGCCCGCGCGAGCTTAATTGCGAGTGATGTGGAGTCGGGTTGACTTGGAGGGTGCCCGTGAGATAATTACAAGGCGTGGTCGGGCATTCTTAGCCCTCGCCACAAGTACTCGAGATGGGACGACGGGGTCACATCGTTCGTGAGTCTCTGCTCGTGACCGCACTGCCAACGCACTAACAGTTTGGATATTTGATCCGAGGGGCCTCTGGCCTGATAGCACTAACCATCACATGGGCATTGTATGGGCATTCTGCGTCGTATGCATCACCCGAAGCTTAATAGACGTCAGCGACTGAACGGCGCGCGCCGGGTTGGACTGGTAAGCTCCTACCTTGTTGAAGGAGGTAGCTAGGTCTGCTCACCGGCCGCCCACGCAACGTGCAGGAGTTCCCGGGGAGATGGCCCATGACCCCTGGGGGCATAGGTTTAGTACGGCGTGCTTGACCTCTCTATTAAGCCTGGGTTGGGATGCGGCGTATTGTTTGGCCAAGGCCGGGCATGACCCAGGAAAGTGTGTTCGGCCGGAGTTAATCGAGCGTGGTGGGTAAGTTGGTGCACCCCTACAGGGAAGAAAACATCTATCGATAGCCTATCCTATGGTAACGGACACTTGGAGTTGTATCCCGATCGATACAACTAGAACTGGATACTTGTGATGAGAACTGGATAGTGATGAAATTTGGAATGTGTTCACACTTGGATAGTATGGCTCTAGGATTGCTTTCTCGCAGGGAGTTGAGAAAGGATCTCTGGCCCAGGTTGATAACATTACTGCTACTTTACTTTATGCTACTCTACCACCTCCTGTTGCTGCAAGATGGTGGTTTCCGGAAGATGCTAGTCGTCGATAGGACTAAGCCTTTCCTCTATTCTGGCATTCTGCAGTTTAGTCCACAGATACATCCCATTTCCTTTGATACATATGCATACTTAGTTTAGATCTGATGTAAGTCTTGCGAGTAATTTGGATGAGTACTCACGGCCGCTTTGTTACCTCCTTTCCCCCATACCGATTGTTGCGACCAGATGATGGATCTCAGGAGCCAGATGACACCACTGATGACTACTGCTACCCCGAGGGTGCCTACTACTATGTGACGGCCGCTGACGACTTGGAATAATTAGGAGGGTCCCAGGTAGGAGGCCTTGCCTTTTCGATCAATGTTGCTTTTGCGCTAGCCTTCTTAAGGAAAAACTTGTTTAACTCATGTCTGTACTCAGATATTGTTCCTTCCGCTGACTCTTGTGTATTCGAGCTTATGTATTCGAGCCCTCGAGGCCCCTGGCTTGTAATATAAAGCTTGTATTATTTTAATGTGTGTCTACAGTTGTGTTGTCATATCTTCCTGTGAGTCCTTGATCTTGATCATACACATTTGCATGTATGATTAGTGTACGGTCAAATCGAGGGCGTCACAAGTTGGTATCAGAGCCGACTACCTGTAGGACGCCCCCCTTTCCAACTCCTTGGCCGAAGTTGAGTCTAGAAACCGAAAACCGTTTTACTAACTTGGCTGTGTGGCTTACAGGCCCACGTCGCCATTGGGTGGTATTAGGATCTTTTATTCCTCGTCTATACTCTGGGACTGTGATCTCTCGTCTATTCTGGTTAAACTCTTTACTAACTCTGACTCTAGGATCTCGTAACCACTTCCTTCCGGGGAGCCCCGACATTACCGATGATCGCTTGCTTCGCCAGAAGATTCTGCAGATACTCCTTGATGTTTGTCGAGACCCTGGGGCCACTACCTTGCAGTTCCTGACCATAGTTAATACCCGTGAATAATATCCTTGCGGCTTGTACCTTCATATCCAGTTGCTCCTATTATTACAAGATGTATTCTCCGTTGTTTCGAGAATCCTTTGTGCCTTCTGCTTTGCGGCTTATTTTTGCCCTACGGATAATTCACTGAACCCGTTCATCCCTAGTTGTTCATATGCTTTCCAAAATACTTGGAAATACTATGTGATCTTCCAAAAATCCTCTACAACCTATTGCTCTTGATTCTCCTTGCCTGCTTGCATTAGGATTAGTTCCATATGTTTAGCAATATTCTTTAAAATTCTTTGTGGTTGTCATTCTGTTCCTATGGATTCAACGTGTGAACGAATACTCTCAATCATCAATTAATTCTTGGAAACTTTCTTTCTGGCTCCGACATCGCTCCGGTTATGAGCTGGTTCTTTCCCAATCAAGATTTGATCGGGTGCACCTCTAAGTCTATTCAACTTACTCATCTTTTGATCAGAGCCTCTGCTTCTGATCCTTCGACTTGAAATCATAACTCCTTTGTACTCAAGCATCGAATTATTCACATGTTTCTATAATCCAATGCCTTTGCACTATTTCCTTCTTCTGATTGAGTACTGATACTCACATCAGATCCATTAAGGACCGCTGAATCCTTTGTTGGATTATTATCCGGCAATTTCCTTCATATTCAAAATCTTGTGCGCTCTTACCCTGATACATATTGCCTTCGGTAAATTGTATCCTCTGCTTATTGTCACCCATGCTCTGCTATTGAGCTGATGTTATATGCTTTGGAAGTTAGTGGTAGGTGTTCCTAAGATACCCCTACGGGTTGAACCTATGCCTTCCCTAATCCGTGTGAACTCAAAAGAGATGTGAATCTTACTATTCTGGTACTTCGCCAGATAAATCTTCTGCACTACAATTTCTTCCAAAACGAGGAGTGAATGAAAGGTTATGCATTGAAGAAGTGGGAGTCGACCTTGAACTCTGTGTTCATGCCCATGGACCCGATGTAGAACTTATCATGAAGCTTCTTGTAATAATATTATTCCCCTTGTTGTAACATCATCTTGTATCTATGATTGGTCCTTTGCAACCGTGGTTCCGACCATGATTTTTTTTACTTGATTCCATTTCTCGGACAAGTTAAAGCACGTGTCTTCTACAGATCAATGCATCTCCGCAACCTCTATTTTGATCTTCCTTCGAGTATTGCCCTCTGGTATCTCGAGAATAACAAAGAACCGTGTTCCTTCCTATGAGTCTTCATCTGGTATTGCTTCTCGTCGATTTCAGGATTCCTCGGGTTTTGAGTTATTAGTCACTCGAGAACGCCGATAAGTGAATTGATTCCACACTCCGATTCTATAAGTCTAAGTAATTTTTTGTTGCTTATGAGTTTAATAATCATTCAAGTCATTCCTATCCTGATCGGCTATATCATTATCGTGCTAAATTTTAACTGTGCTACCTGGTCCTTCTTCCCGGAGCACAATTTTTGACGATGAGCTAAGCCTACGTTGATCTTCCTCGTCATATCATTTCGTCTCAAACAACAAGCTTAATTACGAGTTTGTGTCGTACCCATGGTTCCAATAACCTTCGCTTCATCATCCCTTTGACTGAATGTCATCCCCGATCGATTACCTCTTCATGAAATATCTCGACAAATGTGTCGTGATCATCATCAACATTCTGAGCTTTTCCAGGATATCAATCGAATTCATGATGAGTAATACAATCATTTCCCTCGATGATTTATGTTATCATCGATAACATTCTTGCCTTCCCCAACACAAACTGGTTCATATAATTTTGGAAATACCTCCTTTTTGGCATGTCGATGGATTGTGGTTGATCCCGTCGGCCACACCCTCATCTTTTCCCTACTAAAATTGTGTGACTTATTTTCTAAGTTGTTTCCGATGTCTAAAATTTGCTTGAAACCATGTCAATGCTATCTCGAAGCATGTCTGTGGTAATCCGTTCTCCAAAAAGAACATTTGAAACATGATACTAAATTTTCTTTATTAATTATCCAAACACCGTTGTATGGGGAATGTCATGAATTTTCTTCCCCCCCACCTGAATGGTGTTATACTTCTATCCTGTCATGGATATCATGCCCTACTTGTCCTTGGGAAGGATATACCCCTGAAATATGTGTTTAAACACATTTTCCTTTCCATTGTTATGTTTAATCTGACAATTACATTTTTCTTTCCATTGGTTTGTTTAAACCTTATTGTGATATATATTATATAAGGAGTAATATTTCCTTGCTTATGTAAACACCTCGTTGTATCATGCTGTCAGTAAGACCCTGTTACTATTGTTGATGACATTCCGGTAGCCACCGATGGATGAGAACTTTGCCTAATGGACTGCCTCGTTCAACGAGCAGGAAAATGGTTCTCTTCATCCCTCGCCCTTGGTACCGACGTTGTTGCCGACATAACTGACAGGCTACCCTCTAACATGCCTTGCTATCATGACCGTGCAAAATGCTAGCGCCCTTTCTACTTTTACCCCACATGGTGGGCTCATAACCCACAGTCCCACAGGATCGGAACCTGACTCCCTGTATATCTTTGATTCCGAATTATTCTTGCAACTGGCTTCGTATCATGTCATGGCCAACTTTCAAAAGATATCTATTTTCGATGCTCTGAACCCCTTTCTCACACTCTGTTCAGGTATCAATTTGTCCATTCGCATGAAACTTCCTATTGTACCTTCATACTTTGCTCTCGATGTTTATTAAGTTTCAGCTCGAGAGATACATCTGCCTCATTCCCTGAATTGTTCACAAGATAATTAACCCTATAAGGGTTAGTTCTCTGAAGTTACTCATTACTTCCCCACTTAAATCTTGGGACGAGATTTCTTGAAGTGGAGAAGACTTGTAACACCGCAGTGTCATGCTACAGTAACCCTCTGGGATTAATCCTAATCATTTGGCTAAAGAATGCTTAATCACCTTTGTTCAATATCTCTTTTCAACTCCCATCTCAATTCCAATTCAAATCATAAGTGAAATTTGAAGTTGCACAAAAAATGCCAAAAAAATGTTCATCATTTAGCAAATATTCCAATACAATTTGATGTAAAGCAAAACAACATCACTCCTATGCTAAAATGGACACTAACATTTATAACAGTGCCATTCCAGCAATTTAAAATGCAAATTCAATTATGAAAATTCCAAATGAATCTAAAACTCTCCCAAAATAATTGTGGCAGTGCCCAAAAATGCACTGGACTTTTATGATCCAGTTCCACATTTTCCTAAATCCTTAGGGGCCCCCAGATAAATCATTTTCCTTCTCTGGTAATTAAAGGAAAATAAAAGAAAAGGCGAGGAGAGAAAAGAAGACCCCATCTCCCCATGGGCCTCGGCCCATCCCGACCTAACCGGCCCAGCCGCCCCGTATAACTCCCCCAGCCCACGGCCTAACCCTAGACTGCCCCGAACCCCCACCCTCTCCCTACCGTGCCGCCAGGGGAGAGCCACACGCTCGCCCCCACTAACCCACTTCTCCCGATCTCCTCTCTCTTTCTCTCACATGGTTCCCCCCTGATCTGGATCAGGGGGGCACGTCGCTCGCCCCCGACGCCCGCTATCGCCGGACCCCGCCGAACCACCCCCTCACTCCCTCCCCTGACCATCGCTAAATCGCCCTGCCTCGCGTCGCGCCCCGCCACCTCGATGTTGTCGCCTGAGCTGGCGACCTCACCAACCTCCTCCTCCGCACCCCGCGCCGGACGCCCTTGCCGGAGAGCGGCCATCTCCTCGCAGCATGCCATCGCCTCGCGCACCCCTGGCCTTCCCCTTCCCCGCGCGCCTGGCCACGTTGGGGCCAGGCTCACCGCCTTGGTGCTCGTCGGCCGTCGCGCACCCCGGCCGCTTCATCACCGCCGGACCTCGTCGGGGCTCCACCGGACCGCTACCTCGCTGGATCGGCCACGTCTACCTCATCTGCCCTGCCGGTCATCACCGTCGCCCCACCACGACCACTTCTTATCCGTCTCCGTTAGGCGCGCTCCCGAGCTCACTGTTAGCTCCCGGTCCTCTATGGCCTCTTCCCTTTCTCCCCCTCGCCCCATAGCTCGGATGCAGCCAAGGCCGCGTCATCACCACCGTCTGACAACGGCATCGTGGCCACCTTTGGTCGTCTCCGCCAGAACGGCTCACACCCCTGCGCGCTACGCCACGCTGGTTCTGTGGGTGGTCGCGAAGGCCCATTTGGTCGCTGGGGTCAGGATCCGGCGTCCTGCCGCCGCCCTTGTAAATCACCACCGACGCCTGCTCTGTTTAGGCCGGCCGTGTCTGCATGACAGGTGGGGTCGACCGTTTAGTGTTAGCACTATTTAATTAGGAACAATAGGCATTGATGTTTGGGCCCCTCCCAGTAAATAATCTTCTAAAAATGCCCCTAACACTAACTGTGGCTATGACACATGGGGCCACCTCGTTAATTAATTAGTTTGGTTAAATAAAACTTTGTTAAAAAATTGACTCATTAACAGTATGGCCCCACCTTTAAGTTAATCTAATTAAATGTTTAAACTCTGTTAAATTAGACTCTGTCACTGACAGCAGGGCCCCACGGGTCAGTTGACCAGTCAAACCTGCTGACTCGACAGTCCTAGTCAGTGACAGGTGGGACCCAGCGTCCCCTTGACCAGTCAACGTTGACCCACATGCCAGCCCCTTAGTGCGTCTTAGTGTGCCCTATGTTGGGTGCACTTAGCTTTTTATCCATTTATTTTTCGAATTAATATAAAAATCCAGAAAATTCAAGAATTCTTTTAAACTTCATAAAATCTTAGTAAATAAGTCGTAACTCGGATGAAAATGTTTTCTACATGAAAGTTGCTCAGAACAACGAGACGAATCCGAATAGACGGTCCATTCGTCCACCACACATCCCTAGCATAGCAAACATGCAACCTTACCCCTCTGTTTCGTCTATCCGAAAATGCCAAACTTCGGGAAAACTTTCCCGGATATTATCCCCCTTGGTCGGTATCGTGTAGCACTACGTTAGAACACGCCTAGTGATGCTTATTGTCTTGTCATGCATCTGTGTGCCTTTGATTTACTGTTTCTTCCCCCTCTTCTCTCCGGTAGACCCCGAGACCGATGCCGATGACCCTGTGATCGACTACGCCGTCGACGACACTTCTTCTTTTCAGCAGAGCTTCCAGGCAAGCAAACCCCCCCTTGAGCATTCCGATATCGCCTATTTTCTTTCCCTCTCATGCTTGCATTAGAACTGCTACTACTTTCTCTATGATCCTACTCTGATGCATAGCCTGTTGTTGTTACCTGCTTTTATACCTTACCTTCATATCCTAAACTGCTTAGTATAGGTTGGTTAGAGATACATCAGTGACCCCACCTTGCCCCAGTTGCCTCGCTTTATGTTCGATGACTCGATCAACGTGATCGACGTCCTGGCCCCGACACCGCACATCACCTCCCCTAGTTGTACGACTCTGTTAGAGTTACCATCGAGTGCCGAGGGTGGAACCTCTTACATGACTCCTGATGAGATCTCTGTAGTGTAGCTATCCGGTCGGGGTCATCGAGAGTGATTTCCTCCTTAACCACTTCCAATACGGCTCTGTCGTGCAACCCCTCAAGTGTGAACCTCGAGGGTGGATCCTCTTATGTTCACCTTGATGATTACATCGAGTGGAATTCACCGGGGGTGATTCCTCGGGTTTTCCCCGTGATGTTTGGACACACAGTTACTATGGTTACTATGACTTTCCCCTGAACCATGTTACTAAAGACGGGTCAGCCCTGAGGGGTACCCGCGCGAGCTTAATTGCGAGTGATGTGGAGTCGAGGTGACCTGGAGGGTGCCCGTGAGATAATTACGAGGCGTGGTCAGGCATTCTTAGCCCTAGCCGCAAGTACTTGAGACGGGGCGACGGGGTCACATCTTTCATGAGTCTCTGCTCGTGACTGCACTGCCAACACACTAACGGTTTGGATATTTGATCCAAGGGGCCTCTGGTCTGATAGCACTAACCATCATGTGGGCATTGTATGGGCGTCCTGCGTAGTATGCATCAGCCGAAGCTTAATAGACGTCAGCGACTGAGTGGCGCGCGCCGGGTTGGACTGGTAAGCTCCTGCCTTGTTGAAGGAGGTAGCTAGGTCTGCTCACCGGCCGCCCACGCAACGTGCAGGAGTTCCCGGGGAGATGGTCCATGACCCCTGGGGGCATATGTTTAGTCCGGCATGCTTGACCTCTCTATTAAGCCTAGGTCGGGTTGTGGTGTATTGTTTGGCCGAGGCCGGGCATGACCCAGGAAAGTGTGTCCGGCCGGAGTTAATCGTGCGTGGTGGGTAAGTTGGTGCACCCCTGCAGGGAACAAAACATCTATCGATAGCATGTCCTACGGTAATGGACACTTGGAGTTGTATCCTGTTCGATACAACTAGAACTGGATACTTGTGATGAGAACTGGATAGTGATGAGATTTGGAATATGTTGACACTTGGATAGTATGGCTCTGGGATTGCTTTCTCGCAGGGAGTCGAGAAAGGATCTCTTGCCGAGGTTGATAACATTACTGCTACATTACTTTATGCTACTCTACCCCCTCCTATTGCTACAAGATGGTGGTTTCCAGAAGATGCTAGTCGTCGATAGGACTAAGCCTTTCCTCTATTATGGCATTCTGAAGTTTAGTCCACAGATACAGCCCATTTCCTTTGATACATATGCATACTTAGTATAGATCTGATGTAAGTCTTGCGAGTACTTTGGATGAGTACTCACGGCCGCTTTGTTACCTCCTTTCCCCCATACCCGGTTGTTGCGACCACATGACAGATCTCAGGAGCCAGATGACACCAGTGATGACTACTGCTATCCCGAGGGTGCCTACTACTACGTGACAACTGCTGACGACTTGGAGTAATTAGGAGGCTCTCAGGCAGCAGGCCTTGCCTTTTCGATCAATGTTGCTTTTGTGCTTGCCTTCTTGAGGCAAAACTTGTTTAACTCATGTCTGTACTCAGATATTGTTGCTTCCGCAGACTCTTGTGTATTCGAGCTTATGTATTCGAGCCCTCGAGGCCCCTGGCTTGTAATATAAAGCTTGTATTATTTTAATTTGTGTCTAGAGTTGTGTTGTGATATCTTCTCATGAGTCCTTGATCTTGACCGTACACATTTGCGTGTATGATTAGTGTACGGTCAAATGGAGGGCGTCACAAGTTCGTATCAGAGCCAACTGCCTGTAGGACCCCCCCCCTTTCCAACTCCTTGGCCGAAGTTGAGTCTAGAAACCGAAAACCGTTTTACTAACTTGGTTGTGTGGCTTATGGGCCCACATCGCCATTGGGTGGTATTAGGATCTTTTATTCCTTGTCTATACTCTGGGACTCTGATCTTTCATCTATTCGGGTTAGACTTTTTACTAACTCTGACTCTAGGATCTCGTAACCACTTCCTTCCGGGGAGCCCCGACATTACCGATGATTGCTTGCTTCTCCATAAGATTCTGGAGATACTCCTCGATGTTTGTCAAGACCCTGGGCCCACTGCCTTGCAGTTCCTGACCATAGTTAATCCCCGTGAATAATATCCTTGCCGCTTGTACCTTCATATCCAGTTGCTCCTATTATTACAAGATGTATTCTTTGTTGTTTCGAGAATCCTTTGTGCCTTCTGCTTTGCGGCTTATTTTTGCCCTACGGATAATTCACTGAACCCGTTCATCCCTAGTTGTTCATATGCATTCCAAAATACTTGGAAATACTATGTGATTTTCCAAAAATCCTCTGCAACCTATTGATCTTGATTCTCCTTGCCTGCTTGCATTAGGATTAATTCCATATGTTTAGCAATATTCTATAAAATTCTTTGTGGTTGTCATTCTGTTCCTATGGATTCAATGTGTGAGCGAATACTCGCAATCATCAATTAATTCTTGGAAACTTTCTTTCTGGCTCCGACATCGCTGCGGTTATGAGCTGGTTCTTGCTCAATCAAGATTTGATCGGGTGCACCTCTAAGTCTATTCAACTTACCCATCTTTTGATCAGAGCCTCTGCTTCTGATCCTTCGACTTGAAATCATAACTCCTTTGTACTCAAGCATCGAATTATTCAGATGTTTCTATAATCCAATGCCTTTGCACTCTTTCCTTCTTCTGATTGTGTACTGATACTCACATTAGATCCATTAAGGACCGCTGAATCCTTTGTTGGTTTATTATCCGGCAAGGTCCTTCATATTCAAAATCTCGTGCGCTCTTCCCCTGATACATATTGCCTTCCGTAAATTGTATCCTCTGCGTATTGTCAACCATGCTCTCCTATTGAGCTGATGTTATATGCTCTGGAAGTTAGTGGTAGGTGTTCCTAAGATACCCCTACGGGTTGAACCTATGCCTTCCCTAATCCGCTGACTCTTGTGTATTTGAGCTTATGTATTCGAGCCCTCGAGGCCCCTGGTTTGTAATATAAAGCTTGTATTATTTTAATTTGTGTCTAGAGTTGTGTTGTGATATCTTCCCGTGAGTCCTTGATCTTGATCATACACATTTGCGTGTATGATTAGTGTACGGTCAAATCGAGGGCGTCACATCCTTGGTTATCATATTAATTCATTCGTTGTTTCAATCCTACCAGTGTTCCATTGAAGACCTTATCAAGTTATCGATTTCTCTCTTAATCTTTCTAACGGAATAAGTTGTATGCAATCCGTTGATTGTTATCAATTTAAATTGGTGAAGGATACGCATAATGTAATTCTTATTCTTGTTTCACCCAAATGATTAATTCCTTATTCCGGAGGCTCATCAAATTCTCGATTTCAGTTGTTCATCTTTCTTTTCCGGAGCTCCAGTTTTTCCGCTTTATCTCGTCGCGAAGATCCATTCAATCATCCTTTATTACCGGAGTTCTTCATGGAGGCTCTACATGATCGTTCATAAAGGATTTAATTCCTTCTCGAAGCATTCATCAAGATTCTTTTCAGAGGATCTCAAGCATTCCTTCATCTTGCATTCCGAAGTGCGATTCTTCCATTTCTCATCTTTTGAGGTGGTGTTATGTCATTGTTGATAATTTCCCTTCGTGTTTCATGATTCACAAGTTTTCTAGAGTGACATATCTAAATCCATCATTTTCTCTTCTCTCAAGAAATCTTTTCAACCAATCATTCTCTTCATTGGAATTATCTTTGGTTATATTTCACCTAAAGCTTTCCCTAAGGATTGTTACTATTTTTTGTGCTTATAAATGATCCAAGTTCTTCATTTATCCTACCGGTGAGATAAGTTTCTCGTCTCCTTGTTCATATCAATCCAAATCCATTGTTTCCGTTAGTGGCGGAACTTCACCTCATAGTTTTGAGATGTTCTCCATAAGCCCACAACAAGCTTATCCTTTTCGTTGTTGGGTTCCAACAACTCCATTCGAGAATATGTTGTAAGCGTGCTCTCTCAAGATCTCGTTTCCCTCCGTTCATTTCATTTCTTTCTTTCTTTGTTCCGGAGGCATTGTGATGTTACTCTCTTCAATCATCATCTCGAATGGTGAGGATCCTTTTCTTTTCGTGCTTATCCATTTAACCAGAGTTTTGTGTCCTCTGCTCAAGTTCTTTTCACCTTATCAAGTCTTGCATCTCTTTTCAACCGGAGTGCTGCCCGAATTGGTTCTCCCTTGTTCCTCTTTTCTAATGGAGTGTTTTCAACTTTGTTCATCTCCATTGTATCCTTTCTTTCAAGTTGTTCAACCTCTCAAGGTTCTTTGGTTTCACTCGTTTGTCCAAGAAGCAACTTAGTTTTACCTGTTATCTTCCCCTTCCTTTTTTTCCTCCGTGCAATCCTAGATCTCGGGATGAGATCCTCTCGTAGTGGTGGAGTGTTGTGACACCCCGAGACCGTTGCGCCAGGTGTCTTCCAGTTATTCTCTGTTGTTTCCTTGTCATTTGTTTGCGTGTCATGCATTTCGTAGCATGTCATCATGTGCATCTCATTTGCATACGTGTTTGTCTCATGCATCCGAGCATTTTCCCCGTTGTCCGTTTTGCAATCCGGCACTCCTATGTCATCCGGCGTCCCCTTTTGCCTCTTTTCGTGTGCGGGTGTTAAACTTTCTTGGAATGGACCGAGATTTGCCAAGCGGCCTTGGTTCACCACCCGTAGACCGCCTGTCAAGTTCCGTGCCATTTGGAGTTCGTTTGATACTCCAACGGTTAACCGACTAACCGCAAAGGCCTCGTGTGTGTTGCAGCCCCACACCCCTCGAAAGTGGCCCAAAACCCATCCAAACCCCCTCCATCCTCTCGGCCGTTCGATCATGAACGTGTGGCCAAAAACCGCACCTCATTTGGACTCTCCTAGCTCCCTCTACCTATATATATGTGTGCCTCCCCGAAATTACGCGCAGATCAACCCTAGCCCCTTCTCCACCGCGCCACCGGACACCTCCGTCCGTGCCGGACATGTCCGCCGGCCACCTCACCCCGACCAACCAGAAGATACCATGTCAGTGCCGCCGCCCCCTCCTCCAATCCCGCTTCGCCACCTCACCCCGCCGGCCCTCTCTCTCTCCTCCGCGCCGCCGCGGCCAGCCGAGGCCCGAGGCCGGCCCGCCGCAGACCGCAACGGGCCTGGCCACCGCATGCCTGCCCCGCCGGCGACCTGCATCGCTCCACCGCCGACGACCGCGTGCGCCGCCGCCGGCCACCGCGCTCCGCCGCCTCGCTCACCGTGCCGCCTTCGCCCAGCGCCGGGCCCGATCGCGCCTCGCCGCCTGCCCGTGCCTTGCCGCTGCCGCCGCCTTCGCCCGTCGCCGCCAGGCGCCGCATCCCGCCACCGGCTCACCCTCCTACCGGTCGGCGACATCCCCGGAGCCGGAGCTCGCGCCTACCGGTCAACCTCGCCGTCGTCCTGCCTCACCTACACCGGCGCTTGCCGGATCCAGCCACCGGAGCCGCCACGACCTCCTCCCTCGCCGGACCCGCCATCTCCGAGATCCCCCGCGAACGCCGGCCATCTTCTTCACCGTCTCCGGCGACATCTCCGGCGGTCCTTTAAAAGCGTGCCCGAAACCCTAGATCTGTTTCGGAGGTGATATTTTCGTCCAAGTCCCTTAATTCTTACATTCTGGAGCCATGTTCATCGCATCATAACTCCGCATCCGTAGCTCCGTTTTGGGCGTGCCATATATCAAAATGTTCACCATGATGTGCTCTTCATTTTGTTCCATTGAACCATTCTGTTTGAGTCCAACTTGGTGCCCAAATGACTATTGCAAGAGTGCTATAAAATGTTAGGTGCTGTTTCTTATCAGAACTTGAGCATTTGTCATTTTTGCCATGATTATTGTGTGCTGCATATGTACTTGAGCTCTACATGTGTTTTGTTATATGCCATGCCATCTTTACAGGCGTGTATGCCATGTATCTTTGTGATAAATGTGTTGACTAGCACAAGCATGCAAAGTAGCTCTCGTGATGTTGCTGATTTCAGAGACTTGGAATTTCACAAAGTCTTTGCTCTATTGTTATTTTTATGCCATGTATTCATGTTGCTGCAGAGAGATACATGCTTCTTTTGATTATGTTCAGTAAGGATGATTTGGGCATATGATTGTGCTCTATCCATCCATGCTCCTGTTTGCATTTATGGAGTACCCTAGCATGACTCAATCTTGCTCTACTTTTGCTATAAAATGTTCCTGGGAGATTGTTTACGTGTTAATTAATTTTGTCAAGGTTGTTGTAGTTGATCCAGGCATGCTATGAGATTGTTCTTGCCATGTTTAGATTCTTGATCATATCTTCTTGCTGGGTGTATGCTTAGTTTGTCATGCAATTCCTTGTGGTGAGTGCATTGACCTCGCAAGCATGCCTTCATAATTCTGATTATGTCATGTCCTCTTTTTCTGCTAAGTCTGAATCTGTTAACGAAACTTGCTATGTTTACATGGGTGCCATCATATTTTCTTATCCTTTTTGGCTTATGGTCAGTAAGGGACTTTTGTTATATGCTTTGAGTAGATTCATGCCATGCCTTTGTTTGCTATGTTCTGTTCCTGTAGCATGTTATTATCTTCCTCTAAACATTGCTTCCTTATGTTAATTCCTGCCATGTTGTTATTTTCACTAAGTCTGTGATGCTGATATCTTTTGCACTTTTGCCATGCTTATTTGAACCTACTCTTATGTGTTTTAGCCGTAGCTCAGTGTTCATCATTTGTCAAGCATCTTGAGTAGATCACTTGCATGTGCTTTGTTGCTATGTTGGAGTGCAGTAGCTTAGTTTCTTGTTGCATTCTAGATGGCATCATGCTGTTAATCGCAGAATTGTTCCATTATTGTTTTGCTTGCCATTTGCAAACCGTGCATCCGATTTCGGTGATCTTTATATTGATTTCGACTGAAATCAACTCATCTTTCCAACAGCGCACTTGGTTTGCCAAGTTGAGGCCTGGTCCAATCTTTTCCTTCCAGAGCATGCATATGCATTGCATATCACATCTCGCATATCATGCCATGTTTTGCATCATGTTGCTTGCGCATTTGCACCGTGGTTGATTGTGGTTTCCTTTGGTTGTGTTCTTTCCTTGGGTAGAGCCGAGAGAAGAGTTTGTGATCGAGGAACCCGTTGAGTACGCTTACGAGGATCAAGCTTTCGTCTTCTCGGAGAACTTTGCAGGCAAGATGACCATACCCTCGAAATCACTTCTATCTTTGCTTGCTAGTTGTTCGCTCTTTTGCTATGCCGCGATACCTACCACTTGTTTTATCATGCCTCCCATATTGCCATGTCAAACCTCTAAACCACCTTGTCCTAGCAAACCGTTGTTTGGCTACGTTACCGCTTTGCTTAGCCCCTCTTATTGCGTTGTTAGTTGCAGGTGAAGATGAAGTTTGTTCCTTGTTGGAACATGGATATTTGTAGGGATATCATTATTATATCTTGTTTACTTTAATGCACCTATATACTTGGTAAAGGGTGGAAGGCTCGGCCTTATGCCTGGTGTTTTGTTCCACTCTTGCCGCCCTAGTTTCTGTCATACTGGTGTTATGTTCCTTGATTTTGCGTTCCTTACATGGTCGGGTGTTATGGGAACCCCTTGACAGTTCGCCTTGAATAGAACTCCTCCAACAAGGCCCAACCTTGGTTTTACATTTGCACTAACAACCTATCACCTTCCCTTGGGTTCTGCAGACTCAAGGGTCATCATTATTTTAACCCCCCTGGGCCAGTGCTTCTCTAAGTGTTGGTCTGAAACGGGCAGCCTGCGGGGCCACCTCGGGGAAACTTGAGGCTTGGTTTTACTCGTAGCTTGACCTATCCGGTGTTGCCCTGAGAATGAGATATGTGCAGCTCCTATCGGGATTGTCGGCGCATCGGGCGGCTTTGCTGGTCTTGTTTTACCATTGTCGAAATGGCTTATAACCGGAATTCCGAGTCTGATCGGGTCTTCCTAGGAGAAGGAATATAATTCATTGACCGTGAGAGCTTGTGATGGGCTAAGTTGGGACACCCTTGCAGGGTTTTGAACTTTCGAAAGCCGTGCCTGCGGTTATGGGCAGATGGGAATTTGTTAATATCCGCTTGTAGAAAACCTGACACATAACTTAATTAAAATGCATCAACCACGTGTGTAGCCGTGATGGTCTCTTTCCGGCGGAGCCCGGGAAGTGAACAGGATTCTTGTGTTATGCTTGAACGTAAGTAGTTTCAGGATCACTTCTTGATCACTTCTAGTTCACGACCGTGCTTTGCTTCTCTTCTCGCTCTCATTTGCGTAAGTTAGCCACCATATATGCTAGTGCTTGTTGCAGCTCCACCTTACTACCTTTTCCTACCCATAAGCTTAAATAGTCTTGATCGCGAGGGTGTGATATTGCTGAGTCCCCGTGACTCACAGATTACTTCCAAAAACCAGTTGCAGGTGCCGATGATACCAGTGCAGGTGACGCAACCGAGCTGAAGGAGGAGCTCGAAGAAGATCGTGTTCATTGTGTTATTTCGTTTCCAGTTGATCAGTAGTGGAGCCCAGTCGGGGCGATCGGGGATCTAGCATTAGGGGTGGTCTTCTTTTATTTTGGTTCCGTAGTCGGACCGTGATTGTATTCTGGATGTTGTAATGCTATATTTATGTATTGTGTGAAGTGGCGATTCTAAGACAACTCGTTATCCCTTTCTTATTCAGCACATGGGATATGTAAAGATTACCCCTCTTTCGACATGCCTACAATGCGGTTATGCCTCTAAGTCGTGCTCCGACATGTGGGAGATATAGCCGCATCGTGGGTGTTACACCACCATCCGTGAGATTGAGTGCACCTACCTTGTGGGAGTGCGTGAACCACCACATAGAGAGAGTGAGATAGTTGATAGGTCATGTGAGGCCACTTTCAACACTAACGACTTGACCTGTACCTCTATTGTGTTTTCTGATTTGGTGCTAGGTCCCATCTATGATGACGCGCCGATTTTTGATGACTTCGTCCTCCCTTTGGACAAGACGATGGCCATGGTAGAATATGATGCACCCCCAACATGGTTCCATCAAGATGAAGATGACCACCATTTGGTCTTTCCCACCTCACCTACACCACATGAGTGGAATGACAATGGTAACATAGGTGAAGGTGATACTCTAGTCCCACTAGTGGACAATCTTTGACGTTGATTGCTTGCATGATGTTGATCAACCTATTTCCATGCTTCATGCTAGTGTGAATTCCCCACGCAATGATTTACCCATTTATGATGAACATGATGATTGCCATGTGTAGTCTATTAGTTGTGATGCCATGTTACATAGGATTTCTTGTGCTAATTCTCTCGGTCACATCATGTTTGCCAATGCGCTTGACTTGTCATATGCTATGCACGAGATCGACCACATGTCATATTTGCAATCTCTTCATAGTGAATATGCATATGCCATTAAGATTAACCCAATTTGCACTTATGGCATAGATGACCAGCCCATGGTTATTGGCATTTGTTTTTCTTGTGATGATATTGATATGCTCCCTTTGCATCATTTATCTCATATGCCATTCCATGACCACCTAGCTTCAGATATGCATTGTTTTGGGTGTTGCCCATTTTCTCCATATGATGTTTCCAATATTGCTCATGAGGAGACCCCCATAGTTTCCTCATACATTTTAGGAGATTTTGATCACTCCCATCCATTGCATGATCCTCATACTTATGCGCACCATATGCTTCCCATGAATAAACATGCTATTGATGTGCCATATACTTGCATTCTCAATTTGTGTCCCCATCGTGTTATACACAATAACTATTCTTTCATGATGGATGACATGTTCTTATACCATGCATCAAATTTCTTTGAGCAATGCTTATCTTTTGCTAACTCTCACGTGCACATACACATCATGATGGATGATGTGTACATTTACCACACACACACAATTTCTTTCGTTTGTGTTTCTTTTGTGTAGGTACCCATGAATACTTGTCAACCATGCAATCCCATGAGTTGACAAAATGAGATCTAGAGAGCAATAATGACTTGGAATCCCATGGATTGTCTTTCCCACATCTCTCTTCGCGCAAAGACTTCGCGTATTTCTTCTACATGACCCTCACTTGGCTATGGGTTATTGTCCATTACATATTATATGCCCATCTTGCCATCTTCCCTTTGCATGATATGTTCATTCCTATGCCTTTGCCATGCATTTGTGACCCATGCTTTGCATTACACATGAAGATTGATTCTACTACTTGTATGTGTATTTGCAAGCTTGGTGGAGATATCACTTGTTATTGCCATATTTGCTTTGTGCCCCATGCCTATGATGATACTATGATCTTGCTTTGTGTTCGTGCTTGCGATATGTCATGTGCATTGCCTATGCCTATTATTTCCTCACATGACATCATTGCCATGATTTCCTCTATTGTGTTGCATCTTTGCTCCACTAGTTTGCACGACATGATTGTTATTGCTTCTTGTCATATATCTCCATATGTTGCCTCTCTCATGCTAGATGATTTACCATGTATTGAGTGCAATCATGCATTTCTCCTTGCTCATGAGATTGCCCCCATAGCATTCTCACATCTATTTGGAGATTTTGATATTTCTCTTGTGAAGCATGCTTGTCTTACCTCTTTGCACCATATACCTAGTGCCATGAATATTGCCATTGTTGCATCATATTATTCATGCACTTGTGCTTCTAATGGTTATGTGCAAGAGAAGAGAACCATCATGATGGATGATCTGTTTATCTACCATGCGCATACATTCTTTGCTTTCCTGTGTGCATATGTAGGATACTTGGACTTTGTGTCGACTTCCACTTCACGTGAGTTGACCATTCGAGCTCTTGAGAGCGAGCCGCATACATTCGACAATGACTCGCTTCTACACCACCTTGCATACCACTTCGGCATTGTGAAGGACGCACAAGGACATGCTTTCAAGGTGATATCCTTCTCTTTTGAGAACCCCCATACCATGAGCATGGATATTGCGGATCATACTACTTGTTTTGCTTGCACCATGAGACTTGATTGCACACATGTTAGAGATCTTGCTTTGACTTGTCATTTTCACCGTTTCATGCATCATGATATATATGCCTTGTGTGTTGCATCCAATTCTTGGACTACTTGCTCCTCTCATATGTTTGGTTGCAACAATGTCGTCACTTCACATATGCCATGTCCCATTGATTGCTACATGCTTGCCTTGATTGCCTCACACATGATGAACAATTGCCCTTTCCATTGTGTTGAGTGCCACACGATATTCACTACACCCCATGCACATTATGCTTGGATTGTCTTGCACTTAAACCATGTGTTTAGACACTTCATTTTATTTGGTGTTGTGAATGTTTCTTATGCCTACCATCTCCCATTTGTCTAGTTCTTTGTGCATGCTTGCTATGACTTTGAGGTAGATGCTTATTCTCTTGACACACATATTTGCATCACTACCTCACATTTACATGCTTGTCCCCATGATTTCTTTGCTTGTGCTCGATTGATATGCTTACATGCCATGTCACAATCCTTTGTCACACCATATGCTTTGCATGATGACGGCACTTGTTTGGTGACTCACCTATCAAATGCTTGGTTTTGCACTAATGCTAACCACATTTGTTTTTCCAAGTGTTTGTTGTCCTTACTCCTTTTGAAGGAATCACAAGATGGTGCGACATTGGAGAGTGCCCATTTCGAGCTTCAAGATGACAAGTACTTGGTGAACGTCCACTTCTACACGGCGAAGCCATCTCTTTCCCATTGTGATTTGGTTTTCGATCTGAGGTCGGATCTTTCCCAAGGGAGGGGAGATGATGCGGAGCATCCTATGGACATCACCATGTCAAGAGTCCGTTCGGCGAGTGACACATGCGACATCTACTTCACATACTCAAAGGTGAATCATCTCCTTTACATGTGCTCACTTGACCCCTTCGAGGATGGTATACTACTTGACACTTATCTCGTGTGCATGCATAGGTATTGTCGAAGCTTCACGGATGTTGAGGAGGAGTGCAAGCGCCAAGGAACAAATACACCATCCGCGAGGGAAGCATGGAAGATACGACAGAAGAAGACGGAGAATAGCTCCCAGGCCCCGGACATCCGGCCTCGCCAGCCCGGACATCCGGCTGTTCGCGAGCCCCCAGAAATCCGGCCCCTCCGAACCCGAGAGCAACAAGTGCCACCACTCCACCCTGGACATCCGTCCTCCCCAGCCCGGACATCCGGCCTCCCCTGTCTGCGCACAGTGAAGGGCCGAGGCCCGTGTATCCCTTCTCCCCCTAGACTATATATACTCCACCTCGTCCAACTTTCTAGAGTCAGAATTGGTTTAGCTCATTTTAGAGATAGAGCATTGCTCATCCACATCGGATCTACTCCACGAGATAGACCGCGGCCTCTACGGAGAAGATCCCTTTGGATTCAAGACCTCCTTGCGGAGAAGATCATCAAGACCCCCTCTTGGGCGGCCCCATCAAGACCTCCTCACGAAGAAGACTGTTACCTCTTGTATCGTCCGTTGTTGACTTTGGATCTTGTATATCTCTTTGTGTTTATGGATCTAGCGCATGTATGATCATTCTTGTTGGTTTTAGTGTTTCTCTCGTGTTTCCCCTCGTGATTCCCCTTGTTTTCCCCCTCGTGTTCTTCTTGCTCTTCATGGGATCCGCTCCTTTCGTGAAAGATCGGCCGTATAGGGTTCCACCCTACATCACTTCTGGCGGCGGAACTCCTGATCTATTCTGTTGTGCGATGTTTTTAGGGTATGTTGATATATATAGGAAAAAGAAGTCGGTCAGGGGGGCCACGAGGCAGGTGGGCGTGCCTAGGGGGGTAGGGCGCGCCCCCCACCCTCGTGGTGGCCTCGAGACTCTTCTGTCCCACCTCCGGTACTTCGTGGGCTTATTCTGGTCGAAAAATGATCTCCGTGAAGTTTCAGGTCAATTGGACTCCGTTTGATTTTCCTTTTCTGCGGTGCTTAAAAACAAGCAAAAAACAGGAACTGGCACTGGGCTCTAGGTTAATAGGTTAGTCCCAAAAATCATATAAAATAACATATTAATGCATATAAAACATCGAAGGTTGGTAATATAATAGCATGGAACAATAAAAAATTATAGATATGTTGGAGACGTATCAGCATCCCCAAGCTTAATTCCTGCTCGTCCTAGAGTAGGTAAATGATAAAAACATAATTTTTGATGTGGAATGCTACCTAACATATTTATCCATGTAATTCTCTTTATTGTGGCAAGAATATTTAGATCCATAAGATTCAATACAAAAGTTTAATATTGACATAAAAATAATAATACTTCAAGCATACTAACAAAGTAATCATGTCTTCTCAAAATAACATGGCCAAAGAAAGCTATCCCTACAAAATCATATAGTCTGGTTATGCTCTATCTTCACCACACAAAATATTTAAATCATGCACAACCCCGATGACAAGCCAAGCAATTGTTTCATACTTTTGATTTTCTCAAACTTTTTCAATCTTCATGCAACATATGAGCGCAAGCCATGGATATAGCACTATAGGTGGAATAGAATGGTGGTTGTGGAGAAGACAAAAAGGAGGAAGATAGTCTCACGTCAACTAGGCGTATCAACGGGCTATGGAGATGCCAATCAATAGATATCAATGTGAGTGAGTAGGGATTGCCATGCAACGGATGCACTAGAGCTATAAGTGTATGAAAGCTCAACAAAAGAAACTAAGTGGGTGTGCATCCAACTTGCTTCCTCACGAAGACCTAGGGCATTTTGAGGAAGCCCATCATTGGAATATACAAGCCAAGTTATATAAAGAAAGATTCCCACTAGTATATGAAAGTGACAACATGGGAGACTCTCTATCATGAAGATCATGGTGCTACTTTGAAGCACAAGTGTGGTAAAAGGATATTAGCATTGCCCCTTCTCTCTTTGTCTCTCACTTTTTTGGGCCTTCTCTTTTTTATTGCCTTTCTTTTCTTTTCATCCAGAGTCTCATCCCGACTTGTGGGGGAATCATAGTCCCCATCATCCTTTCCTCACTAGGACAATGCTCTAATAATGATGATCATCACACTTTTATTTACTTACAACTCAAGATTTACAACTCGATACTTAGAACAAAATATGACAAAATATGAATGCCTCCGGCGGTGTACCGGGATGTGCAATGAATCATGAGTGACATGTATGAAAGAATTATGAACGGTGGCTTTTCCACAAATACGATGTCAACTACATGATCATGCAAAGCAATATGACAATGATGGAGCATGTCATAATAAACGGAACGGTGGAAAGTTGCATGGCAATATATCTCGGAATGGCTATGGAAATGCCATAATAGGTAGGTATGGTGGCTGTTTTGAGGAAGGTATATGGTGGGTTTATGGTACCAGCGATAGTTGCGGGGTACTAGAGAGGCTAGCAATGGTGGAAGGGTGAGAGCACATACAATCCATGGACTCAACATTAGTCATAAAGAACTCACATACTTATTGCAAAAATCTATTAGTTATCGAAACAAAGTACTACGCGCATGCTCCTAGGGGGATAGATTGGTAGGAAAAGACCATCGCTCATCCCCGACCGCCACTCATAAGGAAGACAATCGATAAATAAATCATGCTCCGACTTCATCACATAACGGTTCACCATACGAGCATGCTACGGGAATCACAAACTTCAACACAAGTATCTCCCAAATTCACAACTACTCAACTAGAATGACTATAATATCATCATCTCCATATATCAAAACAATCATCAAGTATCAAACTTCTCTTAGTATTCAATGCACTTTATATGAAAGTTTTTATTATACCCATCTTGGATGCCCATCATATTAGGGCTAGTTTCATAACCAAAGCAAATTACCATTCTGTTCTATAGACTCTCAAAATAATATAAGTGAAGCATGATAGTTCATCTATTTCTTCAAAATAAAACCACCGCCGTGCTCTAGAAAGATATAATTGAAGCACTAGAGGAAATGACAAACTACTCCAAAAGATATAAGTGAAGATCAATGAGTAGTCGAATAATTATGCAACTATGTGAAGACTCTCTAACATCTAAGAATTTCAGATCTTGGTATTTTATTAAAAAAGCAAGCAAAACAAAATAAAATAATATGAAGCTCCAAGAAAAACACATATCATGTGGTGAATAAAAATATAGCTCCAAGTAAATTTACCGATGAATGAAGATGAAAGAGGGGATGCCTTCTGGGGCATCCCCAAGCTTAGGCTCTTGGATGTCCTCGAATATTACCTTGGGGTGCCATGGGCATCCCTAAGCTTAGGCTCTTGCCACTCCTTATTCCATAGTCCATCGAATCTTTACCCAAAACTTGAAAACTTCACAACACAAAACTTAACAGAAAACTCGTAAGCTCCGTTAGCGAAAGAAAACAAAACACCACTTCAAGGTACTGTAATGAACTCATTCTTTATTTATATTGGTATTAAACCTAATGTATTACAACTTCTCTATGGTTGATAAACTCTTTTACTAGCCATAGATTCATCAAAATAAGCAAACAACACATGAAAAATAGAATCTGTCAGAAATAGAATAGTCTGAAGTAATATGTAACTAACGCAAACTTCTGGAACCCCAAAAATCCTGAGAAATTAGGAAGTCCTAGGAAATTTGTTTATTAATCTACTGCAAGTGTAATTGGTATTTTATCGCTCTCTGGTAAAAAATGAAAATTATTCTTGTGAGCGCATACTTTCTGTTTTTTTTATAGCAAGATCAAATAACAATCACCCAAGAAGGTCCTAAAGGCTTTACTTGGCACCAACACTAATTAAAACATAAAACCACATCTAAACATAGGCTAGATGAATTATTTATTACTAAACAGGAACAAAGAGCAAGGGACAAAAATAAAATTGGGTTGCCTCCCAACAAGGGATATCGTTTAACGCCCCTAGCTAGGCATGATGATTTCAACGATGCTCACATAAAAGATAAGAATTGAAACATAAAGAGAGCATCATTAAGAATATGACTAGCACATTTAAGTCTAACCCACTTCCTATGCATAGGGATTTTGTGACCAAACAACTTGTGGGAACAAGAATAAACTTGCATAGGAAGGTAAAACAAGCATAACTTCAAAACTTTAAGCACATAGAGAGGAAACTTGATATTATTGCAATTCCTACAAGCATATGTTCCTCCCTCATAATAATTTTCAGTAGCATCATGAATGAATTCAACAATATAACCATCACATAAAGCATTCCTTTCATGATGCATAAGCATAGAAAATTTACTACTCTCCACATAAGCAAGATTCTTTTCAATCAGAATAGTGGGAGTATCATAAGAGACACGAATACTATAGATTGTTTCCAAATTAAAAGAGTAATTTTCATAAAAAGGGTAATCATAATCATGACAATTTTTATAAATATAATCGTCACTACTCTTTATAGCATATGTATCATCACAATAATTATCATAAGTAGAAACTTTGTTCTCATCATAATTGATTGAAACCTCTTCCAAGATAGTGGAATCATCACTAAATAAAGTCATGACCTCTCCAAATCCACTTTCATAATTATCATAATAAGATTCAACATCCTCCAAAATAGTGGGATCATTACTTCCTAAAGTTGACACTCTTCCAAACCGACTTTCATCAATATAATCATCATAAGTAGGAGGCATGCTATCATCATTATAAATTTGCATATCAAAACATGGGTGACTAAAAATATCATCTTCATTAAATAGCATCCCCAAGCTTAGGACAAACATTAATTGCAGCAAATATATTCTCAAAAACATCATCTTCATCAAACATAGCATCCCCAAGCTTGGGCCTTTTCATATCATAAGCATAATCACTCTCATCATTAATAGTATGGATAGCACAAATAGTATAGCAATTATCATGATCACAAGGAGTAATAGGAGCAACATCATTTGGGAGAGATACCTTTTTACCTTTGCTTCTCCGTCTTTTCTTTTTCTTCTTCACATCATGTGTGGGTTTAATCCTCTTTTTGGAGCTCCTTATTGATGAGATTGGTTGAATAGAAGGCTCCTCCTCGTTACCTGATTCATCATAAGAAATAATAGGAGGATATTGGGAAGCCTCTTCCCTTTCATTAGTATTCTCTTCATCCTCTATTTGTTTTCTTTTCTTTATGTAATTGGCAATATAAGGATTTTCAATGCAATTCACCGCACAATACATATAAATTTCCTCTAGATCAAAATTAAGAACTCTATAAAGGGCAAATTCTGGAATAACCTTAGATATACATTTCATTTCTTCATAACCCAAGAGAAAACTAAGTTCATTATGATGTTTAAGGGAAATCAAGTCATCACAATTTTTGGACATGATACGATCATGAAACAATTTGCATTGGGTGCTAAAATGATCACGTTCATTGCAAAGTTCACAAGTAGGGCCAAGAAAGTTTAAATTTTCAGCACAAACATCCAGACTTTATTTCAACCATTTAGTTTCCAAATACTTATGCCTCTTGCAAAATCTATCTTCCCTGATTGGTATGTACTTGCAAACTCTATGCACTCCACAAAAATTGACATGCTTATAACAGATATTTTCTTCATAACTAGTGCAATCATCATTAGTACTATGGATATTCAAAGAGTTCATACTAATAACATTACAATCATGCTCATCATTCAAAGATTTAGTGCCAAACATTTTATAGACTTCTTCTTCTAGCATTTGAGTACAATTTTCCTTTCCACCATTCTCACAAAACATAGTAAAAAGATGAAGCATATGAGACAAATTCAATTCCATTTTTTTATAGTTTTCTTTTATAAACTAAACTAGTGCTAAAACAAGAAACAAAAAGATTCGATTGGAAGATCTAAAGATATACCTTCAAGCGCTAACCTCCCCGGCAACGGTGCCAGAAAAGAGCTTGATGTCTACTACACAAACTTCTTCTTTTAGACGTTGTTGGGCCTCCAAGTGTAGAGGTTTGTAGGACAGTAGCAAATTTCCCTCAAGTAGATGACCTAAGATTTATCAATCCATGGGAGGCGTAGGATGAAGATGGTCTCTCTCAAAGAACCCTGCAACCAAATAACAAAGAGTCTCTTGTGTCCCCAACACACCCAATACAATGGTAAATTGTATAGGTGCACTAGTTAGGCGAAGAGATTGTGATACAAGTGCAATATGGATAATAGATAATAGTTTTTTTAATCTGAAAATATAAAAATAGCAAGGTAACTAATGATAAAACTAAGCACAAACAGTATTGCAATGTGTTGAAACAATGCCTAGGGTTCATACTTTCACTAGTGCAAGTTCTCTAAAAAATAATAACATAATTGGATCATATAAATATCCCTCAACATGCAACAAAGAGTCACTCCAAAGTCACTAATAGCGGAGAACAAACGAAGAGATTATGGTAGGGTACGATACCACCTCAAAGTTATCCTTTCTGACCGATCTATTCAAGAGTCCGTAGTAAAATAACATGAAGCTATCCTTTCCGTTCAATCTATCATAGAGTTCGTACTAGAATAACACCTTAAGACACAAATCAACCAAAACCCTAATGTCACCTAGATACTCCAATGTCACCTCAAGTATCCGTAGGTATGATTATACGATATGCATCACACAATCTCAGGTTCCTCTATTCAACCAACACAAAGAACTTCAAAGAGTGCCCCAAAGTTTCTACCGGAGAGTCAAGACGAAAACTTGTGCCAACCCCTATGCATAAGTTCATGAGGTCACGGAACTCGCAAGTTGATCACCAACACATACATCAAGTGGATCACGTGATATCCCATTGTCACCACAGAGAAGCACATGCAAGACATACATCATGTGTTCTCAAATCCTTAAAGACTCAATCTAATAAGATAACTTCAAAGGGAAAACTCAATCCATTACAAGAGAGTAGAGGGGAAAAAACATCATAAGATCCAACTATAGTAGCAAAGCTCGCAATACATCAAGATCATATCACCTCAAGAACACGAGAGAGAGATCAAACACATAGTTACTGGTACATACCCTCAGCCCCGAGGGTGAACTACTCCCTCCTCTTCATGGAGAGCGCTGGGATGATGTAGATGGCCACCGGAGAGGGATTCCCCCCTCCAGCAGGGTGCCGGAACGGGTCTAGATTGGTTTTCGGTGGCTACGGAGGCTTCTGGCGGCGGAACTCCCGATCTATTATGTTTTGCGATGTTTCTAGGGTATGTTGATATATATAGGCGAAGGAAGTCGGTTAGGGGGCGACGAGGCGGCCACGAGGCAGGGGGCGCGCCCAGGGGGGTAGGGCGTGCCCCCACACTCGTGGTGGCCTCGGGACTCTTCTGTCCCACCTCCAGTACTCCGTGGGCTTCTTCTGGTCCAAAAATGATCTCAGTGAATTTTCACGTCAATTTGACTCCGTTTGATTTTCGTTTTCTGCCTTGCTTAAAAAAGGAAAAATCAGGAACTGGCACTGGGCTCTAGATTAATAGGTTAGTCCCAAAAATCATATAAAATAGCATATTAATGCATATAAAACATACGAGGTTGGTAATATAATAGTGTGGAACAATCAAAAATTATAGATATGTTGGAGACGTATCACATGCGCGCGGTGGCTCGCAGATGTGGACATGCTTTTGCTTATAACAAGCTATCCCTCCCGCACATGGTGGATGGACATGCATCAGTGGATTCGATACTGTTTGGTTCTAGGCCTAACCATGCCACACTTTGCCATACAATGTTTCCACACTTTCCTATGGTTATTCTTCAAAATTTGAGCCACAAGTTGGCAAGCCTAAGGGAATCTTGGCACACTTTTTGAGTGTATGTGATGTGAGACCCTAGTATGGCTTGTGAGGGACTCCTGGATTAGGGGGTGATCGGATAGCCGAACGATACCTTCAGCCGGAATCCTGGACTATGAAGATACAAGATTGAAGACTTCGTCCCGTGTCCAGAAGGGACTTTCCTTGGCGTGGAAGGCAAGCTTGGCGATACGGATGTTCAGATCTCCTACCATTGTAACCGACTCTATGTAACCCTAACCCTCTCCGGTGTCTATATAAACCAGAGGGTTTTAGTCCGTAGGACAACATACACATCAACAATCATACCGTAGGCTAGCTTCTAGGGTTTAGCCTCTCTGATATCGTGGTAGATCTACTCTTCTACTACCCATATCATCAATATCAATCAAGCAGGACGTAGGGTTTTACCTCCATCGAGAGGGCCCGAACCTGTGTAAAACTTCGTGTCCCTTGCCTCCTGTTACCATCCGGCCTAGAAGCATAGTTTGAGACCCCCTACCCGAGATCCGCCGGTTTTGACACCGACATTGGTGCTTTCATTGAGAGTTCCTCTGTGTCGTCGCCATCAGGAAGGATGCCTCCTCCCGTCTTTAAAGACGACACCGTTGCTAAGGGAGCTTTGGCTGTCGGCCAAACCCTCCAGCTAGGCGGTTTTCTTATGACCACCTGTTCGGCTTCTGCGCCGACGATGACCTCTCGAGCCATCGAAAACAATCTTCATGTAAACTCGGAAATTGTCGAGCAGTTAGATCCAATAGAGATTTCCTCCATAAATGAGCTCTTGGATCACTTCGCCGTCCTGGGAGTCGCTACGGATTACGACCAGATTGGGCCTAAAACCGATCTGAGAGAGATTAACTCTCCCCAAACCACCCATCACGTTGTCGTGGTAGAGGGACAGTGCGGCGACCCTTCATCTATCTTAAGGATTCGCTACGTCCAGATTCCCGATCCCTCCAAGCCGGATGTCCGCGGAGGGGAGGATATCACTCGAGACTTGAACCTAGAATCAGGCGACGGACTGGATTCATTGGACGACATCCAGGAATCCAAATTTTCGAGTCCGGAAATTCCTCGACCTTTGAGCCTCAGAAGGGGTAAGGCTTAGGATTTAATTCCACCCACCCACCCGAACATTACCGATCTTTCCCAAATCAGGAAAGAGCCCAAAGAAACAGTACATCATTACTGGGCCGGATTCCTCCTAGTTATGAATAGGATAAAGGGCTGCCGCGAGGAAGACACAATTTCATTCTTCTGCAATAATTGCACGGACAAGGGAATACTCAACGCCATAAGTCGCCGTGATATTACACGCTTCACTGATTTAGCATCCATAGTATGAAAGTACTGTGCGATGGAAAGCGCCGAGAAAACCGAAACAAAATTTTGGGACAATCCGGCCCTTAAGGCAAGCCGAGTCCGAAATAAAAGGGTGCATCATCGCCAGACACCCGGGTCAAACACCAAAAGGCAAAAACCCTCTACAGGGCATGGAACCGTACTGGAAGGATGGCTTAATGGACCCTGTAAAATTCATAGTACAGAGGACGCCACACCAACTCACAGCCTTAGAGCATGTTGGATACTCCGCCAGGTGGCCAAAATTGGCGAAAACCTCCTAATTCCGGAGGCCACAGAAAGCCACCCCAGAGACACCAATATGGTATTAACAGTCTTCGAGACTTTCGCATGAAATAATATGCGAAAAAGGACACTCCGCAGCCTTGGCGAAGTCTACCAAGTAGCAACAATAAACCCATGGAGTGACACGGCCATTACCTTTAACGCCAGTGATGAACCTAAATTCCGAACAGCCCGAGCACTAGCTGCATTGGTCCTCAGTCCAATAGTGGACGACTTTTGCCTTACCAAGGTACTCATGGACGGCAGCAGCGGATTGAACCTCATCTATGAGGAAACTCTTCAAAAAATGGATATAGACTGGAACCGCATCACGCGAAGCAGCACAACCTTTAGAGGAATAATCCCCAGTCGGGAAGCGCGCTGTACAGGAAAAATCACAGTAGATATGGTGTTTGGCATGCCAGACAATTACAGGTCCGAGGAGGTCACGTTCCAGGTGGCCCCGTTCAGCAGCGGTTATCACGCTCTGCTAGGGCGGGAAGCATTCACAATCTTCCAAGCACTACCCCATTACGGGTACATGAAGCTCAAGATGCCCGGGCCTAACGGGATCATCACTCTTGCTAGTGATCCGGACGTAGCACTCCGCGCCGAAAACAAGACAGCCGCATTGGCCCTCGAGGCACTATCCGAAGCCCTAGCGGCTGAGGAGCTGACTGCGCTGCGCTCTATGGTGAATAGGGATGATGTGGTACTCGACAAACGATCCAAATCTACCTCCTTTAAACCAGCGGATGAAATAGTCAAATTCCAAGTCCATCCAACGGACCCCAATAAAACAGCTTCCATCGGGGCACAGTTAAACCCTGATGTCGACGCCGCATTGCGAGAGTTCCTATGAGAGAACTGGGACATTTTCGCCTGGCACCCTTCAGACATGCCAGGAATCCCATGCAGGCTAGCCGAGCACAGCTTAAATATCCAAACAGGATTCAAACCTATCAAACAGGCTCTTCGGCGTTTTTCCGAACCTAAGAGACAGGCTATGGGAGAGGAGCTAGCAAAGCTATTAGAGGCCGGATTCATCAGAGATATAAAACATCCGGACTGGCTAGCAAACCTGGTGATGGTACCAAATAAGGACAAATCCTGGCGCCTGTGTGTTGATTTTAAAGTCCTTAACAAGGCTTGCCCAAAGGGTCCGTTCCCCCTCCCCCGCATCGATCAAATTATCGATGCTACCGCAGGACACGATTCGTTGTGTTCCCTCAACGCATATTCTGGCTACCATCAAATCAAGATTGCAGAACCAGACCAAGCCGCAACGGCATTTATCACACGATGCCCTTCGGGCTCAAAAACGCCGGCGCAACATAACAGCGCATGATTCAGACATGTTTGGCAAGCCAGATCGGTGAAACAGTGGAGGCATATGTAGATGATGTGGTCGTCAAAAGAAGACATGTTGAATCTCTAGTAGACGACTTGAGGCTCACATTTCATAATCTCCGAACATACGACATCAAGCTCAACCCGGAAAAATGCGTTTTCGGCGTTCCATCCGGAAAGCTCTTGGGCTTCATCGTATCCAGTAGAGGAATTGAAGCAAATCCAGCCAAGATCCGACCTTTGTCGCAACTGGATATCCCAAAGGACCTCAAACAAATACAAAAGTTAACCGGATGTGTGGCAGCTCTAAGCCGCTTTATCTCCCGCTTGGGAGAAAAGGCCCTTCCCCTTTACCGCCTCCTTCGGCGCACCGAACACTTCAAATGGACGGACGCAGCCACGACCAGACTCGACGAAATAAAAGCCATACTTGCAACAAACCCAGTCCTGGCCGCGCCAAACACCGGCGAACCAATGCTATTGTACATCGCAGCAACACATCAGGTTGTAAGCGCAGTGCTCGTCGTCGAACGAGAAGCGGAGGGACACAAATTCCCCCTTCAAAGGCCAGTCTATTATGTGTCCACTGTCCTCACTCCCTGCAAATCACGGTACCCACATTATCAAAAGATTGCGTACGCGGTATTCATGGCATCCCGGAAACTTCGACACTACTTTCAAGAGTGTTCAATAACAGTAGCCTCAAAAGTACCACTTAACGACATTTTAAACAACCGTGACACAACGGGCCGGATTGCGAAATGGACCATCGAGCTCCTCCCGTTCGACATAACTTATAAGCCACGACGAGCCATCAAGTCACAAGTTTTGGCTGACTTTGTCGCAGAATGGACGGAGGCCGAACTCCCTAGAGAGTACGGCACATATTCAAATTGGATCATGCATTTCGACGGCTCCAAAATGTTGGCTGGACTGGGGGCTGGCGTCGTTTTGACGTCCCCCACAGGAGACACAGTTCAATACGTACTACAGATTCTGTACACGGACTCCAACAATGCAGCCGAATATGAGGCCCTTCTACATGGTCTCCGGATGGCAGTATCCATGGGCATCCAACGCCTAGAGGTGCGTGGGGACTCGAACCTCGCAATCTCCCAAATAAATGGAGACTTCGATGCCAAGGATCCGAAAATGGCAGCTTACCGCAACGCCGTCCTAAAAATGTCAGCTCGGTTCGAAGGACTGGAATTTCACCATATAGCCCGGGAAAATAATCAGGCGGCAGATGTCCTGGCACGCATCGGCGCAAAACGCGATGTAGTCCCCCCCAACATCTTCTTGGAAAGGCTTTTCAAGCCATCCGTGGCATGGGAAGGTGAGCCGAACAATAACAGCCCGGACCCAACCGCACTGCCCGACACCGAACATTCTGACACAATCGGAGGCTCTGCCATTGAAATAACACCTTTAGCCCACGTAATAATGGCCGTCATCGCCCCATGGATAGAACCATTCCTCGCCTACCTTACTAGGCAGGAACTCCCCGAGGACCAAAATGAGGCACGCTGCATAGTGCGGCGATCCAAAGCCTATAGAGTCCACGAGGGAGAGATTTATAAGAAAAGCACTACTGGAGTCCTTCAAAGGTGCATCTCCGAAGAGGAGGGGCGGAATCTCCTGGCTGAAATCCATGCTGGACTCGGCGGTCATCACGTTGCAGCCCAGTCCCTAGTAAGCAAGGCCTGCCATACAGGCTTTTATTGGCCGACGGCCCGGGCAGACGCTCAGGACTTAGTCCAACGATGCGCCAGCTGCCAGCTGTTTGCAAACCAAAGCCATATGCCACCCACCGCCCTCCAAACTATCCCCATCACTTGGCCCTTTGCGGTCTGGGGGCTTGATATGGTTGGACCCCTTAAAGGCAGAACCCACAAGCACAAATACTTACTAGTCATGGTGGATAAGTTCACCAAATGGATAGAAGCCAAGCCTGTTAAGACGGCCGAATCTGGACCTGTGATAGACTTCATATCTGGGGTTGTACACCGTTACGGCGTCCCCCACAGCATCATCACTGATAATGGCACAAACTTTACGGTCGACGAGGTAAAACTCTGGTGCAAAAACATGGGCATAAAGCACGATTATGTTTCCGTCTATCACCCACAAACTAACAGCCAGGTCAAACGTGCAAATGGTCTTATCATGAGCGGCATCAAACCCAGACTAGTGCGGTCTCTCAAGGAATCTAACACGCACTGGGTAGAGGAGCTCGACTTCGTTCTCTGGGGGCTACGGACCACGCCGAATCGCACCACCGGATACACACCATTCTTCATGGTGTACGGGGCAGAGGCAGTTCTGCCTTGTGACATAATTCATGGCTCACCTCGAGTGCGCATGTACGAGGAAAGAGAAGCCGAGCTCGATCGGCAGGACAGTTTGGACACATTAGAGGAGGAGCGTGGCGTGGCGAAAGCCCGTTCCGCATTCTATCAACAGCAAGCTCGAAGATACCAAAGCAGAGAAGTACGGGCCAAAAATTACAACGTTGGCAAATTAGTTCTATGCCTGCCGGACAAGAAAAAGGACAAACTCAAGCCCAAGTGGGAAGGTCCCTTCATAATTGACCAAGTCCTGACTGGTGGAGCGTACCACCTGCGAAACGCATCGGATAACCGACTCGAGCCGAACCCATGGAATGCAGCCCGTCTCCGAAGATTCTATGCCTAGCGCCGGATCCTGTGTTTGTCTCCTTACTCTGTCCATTTTTTATATACTGTCCGTCTTACATTTCTCTCCTTCTCCCTTTTTCTCTCTCTTATAACCTTTAAAGGCTCACAAATTAACGCGCTATCCGCGCTCAGTAAACCTGGGGGCTTCTTTAAACAGAAGCTTATTTATACGGGATTCATGCCTAACACATGTGTCAAACTTCCGCATGTACCTTTTATTCACCATTATATGCATCGATATGACTTAAGTTTTGGCCAAGCTGGGTTGCCTGGCTCCTGTGCTTACCCCTACGTTCCCGATTATATGGCTAAGTGGTAAAGGGAGCACCTTTGCGATTGTTACTGCCAGATAAGCCGGACGTGTACCTCAGACTGGGTGAAGCCGAAAGCTAGCGTTCTTAAGAGAATATTCGGTCGGTGAACTAAAGATGATCTTTTTCTTTATCTATGTGCCCCCAGACGTTTTTCCTGCGTTTCTTTTCGCAGCATGGACATGCACTTTAGGGCATGCCCCCCAGGGAAAGGAACCCCTAACGGAACTATTCTCCCTGGAAGATGTTTCTTACTAACCATGTAATATAACATAACTAGTCGGGCACTTGTCTATTCACGCACTAATGACCCCTACACCTGGTCTCCACGCATTCCCCGGTTCCTATATAACCGCATGGGAATTCGGACACACTCCGGACCGTCAGGCCCCGAGGTTGAAGCGAAAAGGTCGGCCATGACAAATGATCTACAATCCGGCTAGAAGGCATTATAAATGTCGATTCAATTACATAGTCATTTTGACTGATTGTATTCCTCTTCAATACCATCTAACAGGCTGTCTAATTTACAGTCCTGCTGAGAGTACTTTGCGGCCAACTCTACTTGGCCGTACACTAAGCTTACAGGGATCTCCTTCCCATCGGGCCCTATAGGACCGACCTCAGCCATGTGGTTGGGGTCAACCTTTGAGTACCGCGTCTTCACCATGGCCCAGGCCTCCCTAGCGCCTTGACGGCAGGCTGATATCTTCCACAATTGGAAGCGCCGCCGTGCTCCCTTTAGCTTCTCCGCAAGCTCTCCAATACCTTCGGGCATGGAGACGGATGGCCACAGGGCCTGGGCGACACCTCGCATCGCCTGCCGAACTCGATCGAGCAGTTGCGAGAGCTCGGGAAGAAGGTCACCCGTGGAACCGGGCATCTCCTCCGCCGGACGACCTGTTAACACACCTACAGACATTGCTCTGTTAGTCGACTTCCCCGCCGAACTTTCTTTCAAAAGGTTCGTTCAAGCACTTACTAAATATGCCACGCCGAAGCCGCTGATTCTCCTTCATGGAGTCTGATAGCTGGGCACGAACGTCTTTCAGCTCGACGCCTAGCCGGGTGTTGGCATCTTGGAGAACGTTCTTCTCCCCCATCACCTTTAATAGCACCCTCTCGCCAACCTTTAACTGGCGTAGGAGATGTTGCTTTTCCGGATTCAATCCGGCGCCATCTGCAGTTTTATTTATCAGATTCACACCAAAGTCATGCTTCGCAAAATACTTATCTCTCGAAATGTATATTACCAGACGGGGCCTCCTTAGGCTCCCCTGTCGTGGCTAGTGCGGCCTCCAGTTGGGATTTGCACTCGTCCAGCTCCTGGGACAGTAGGGAATTCTTTTCTGTAAGAACCTGCATATCAAATGATCCTTAAACCAGTTATTCTAACTGTTTCAAGTCTCGGGGGCTACTGCTACATATATATTTACCAAAATTTACTTATCCGTATGTCTTACATATTGCTCCGTGGCTCCGGCTAGACCATTTTGAGTGGCACGGAGGTGCGCATCTCCCGAATTGAAGGCATCTAACGCCTCTTGGGAGAAGCAAGCATCACAAAGAATTGTCCGGCGACGCCTGTGGTTCATGGCGCTTTCCACCTCAGAGTTGGTGGCAGACAACCCGTCCACATCCTCCGTCGGAGGAACGTCCGGCACACGCCTTGTGTTCGCCTCCGCCCTCGGACTAGGCTTTGGAGCCTGGCTAGTGGAGGCGCGATTGGCAGCCTCTCCGGATATAGTCCGGCGAGGTCTCTTTGTCCTGAAGAGGGCACGAGTGTCAAGTGTGCCTCGAAGGTATAACAACTGGGGTAAAGGGGCGCGCCATACCTTTGCGCTGATGCCTCGGTCAGGACTGCACCTCTTTTCTGCCCACAGGGCCCTGCGGCCCCTCGTTGGCTTGTCGCCACAGGTTCGGCCTTCCGCCTCAAAAACCTCCCCTGCAGAGTTCGGTTGCAGTCAGGAAATTGAACACGCGTGGACGGACCCCTATCCGGGGTACTGGGACTTCGATCTCAAGTACCTGGGGCGTTAGGATTAGCCCTGGGTAATCGGCCGTAATGGCCACCAAGGCGTTGTCCTCGGTCAACTGATGGAACACTCCATCAATTAGCTCCACAGATATGTCTGGATCCTCTTGAGAGGCCGGGTAGAGAGACCGTCCTGGGTCCTCGGGTTGTGGAGGTGGGCTGCTTATTTCCTTAACAGCCCAGCACAGTTCCTGCATTGAAGCCATCAGACTAAGTATTTAACTATGGGAACACTAAACGGATGAGCAAGTAAATGCGACTGAAGGAAATATGCCCTAGAGGCAATAATAAAGTTATTATTTATTTCCTTATATCATGATAAATGTTTATTATTCATGCTAGAATTGTATTAACCGGAAACATAATACATGTGTGAATACATAGACAAACAAAGTGTCACTAGTATGCCTCTACTTGACTAGCTCGTTAATCAAAGATGGTTATGTTTCCTAACCATGAACAAGGAGTTGTTATTTGATTAATGGGATCACATCATTAAGTGAATGATCTGATTGACATGACCCATTCCATTAGCTTAGCACCCGATCGTTTAGTATGTTGCTATTGCTTTCTTCATAACTTATACATGTTCCTATGACTATTAGATTATGCAACTCCCGTTTACCAGAGGAACACTTTGTGTGCTACCAAACTTCACAACGTAACTGGGTGATTATAAAGGAGCTCTACAGGTGTCTCCAAAGGTACATGTTGGGTTGGCGTATTTCGAGATTAGGATTTGTCACTCCGATTGTCGGAGAGGTATCTTTGGGCCCTCTCGGTAATGCACATCACTTAAGCCTTGCAAGCATTGCAACTAATGAGTTAGTTGCGGGATGATGTATTACAGAACGAGTAAAGAGACTTGCCGGTAACGAGATTGAACTAGGTATTGGAATACCGACGATCGAATCTCGGGCAAGTAACATACCGATGACAAAGGGAACAACGTATGTTGTTATGCGGTCTGGCCGATAAAGATCTTCGTAGAATATGTAGGAGCCAATATGAGCATCCAGGTTCCGCTATTGGTTATTGACCGGAGACATGTCTCGGTCATGTCTACATTGTTCTCGAACCCGTAGGGTCCGCACGCTTAAGGTTACAATGACAGGTATATTATGAGTTTATGCATTTTGATGTACCGAAGGTTGTTTGGAGTCCCGGATGTGATCACGGACATGACGAGGAGTCTCGAAATGGTCGAGACATAAAGATTGATATATTGGAAGTCTATGTTTGGATATCGGAAGTGTTCCGGATGAAATCGGGATTTTACCGGAGTACCGGGAGGTTACCGGAACCCCCCGGGAGCTATATGGGCCATAATGGGCCTTAGTGGAAAAGAGAAGAGGCAGCCCAAGATGGGCCGCGCGCCCCTCCCCTCCCTTGTTCCGAATAGGACAAGGAGAGGGGGCCGGCCACCCTCTCTCTTTTCCCCCCTCCGCGAATCCTATTCCAACTAGGATTGGGGGGGGGGGGAGGAATCCTACTCCTAGAGGGAGTAGGACTCCTCCTGGCGCGCCACTCCTAGGCCAGCCGCACCCCCCCCTTTGGTCCTTTATATACGGAGGCAGGGGCACCCCAGAGACACAAGTTGATCCACGTGATCTTATTCTTAGCCGTGTGTGGCGCCCCCAGCCACCATAGTCCTCGATAATATTGCAGCGGTGCTTAGGCGAAGCCCTGCGGCAGTAGTACATCAAGATCGTCACCACGCCGTCGTGCTAACGGAACTCTTCCCCGACACTTTGCTGGATCGGAGTCCGGGGATCGTCATCGAGCTGAACGTGTGCTAAAACTCAGAGGTGCCGTAGTTTCGGTGCTTGATCGGTCGGGCCGTGAAGACATACGACTACATCAACCAGACGCTTCCGTTGTCGATCTACAAGGGTACGTAGATCACACTCTCCCCTCGTTGCTATGCATCACCATGATCTTGCGTGTGCGTAGGAAATTTTTTGAAATTACTACGTTCCCCAACAGTGGCATCCGAGCCTAGCTTTTATATGTTGATGTTATTTGCACGAGTAGAACACAAGTGAGTTTTGGGCGATATAAGTCATACTGCTTACTAGCATGTCATACTTTGGTTCGGCGGTATTGTTGGACGAAGCGGCCCGGACTGACATTACCCGTACGCTTACGCGAGACCGGTTCTCCCGACGTGCTTTGCACATAGGTGGCTTGCGGGTGACAGTTTCTCCAACTTTAGTTGAATCGAGTGTGGCTACGCCCGGTCCTTGCGAAGGTTAAAACAGCACCAACTTGACAAACTATCATTGTGGTTTTGATGCGTAGGTAAGATTGGTTCTTGCTTAAGCCCGTAGCAGCCACGTAAAACTTGCAACAACAAAGTAGAGGACGTCTAACTTGTTTTTGCAGGGCATGTTGTGATGTGATATGGTCAAGACATGATGCCAAATTTTATTGTATGAGATGATCATGTTTTGTAACCGAGTTATCGGCAACTGGCAGGAGCCATATGGTTGTCGCTTTATTGTATGCAATGCAATCGCGCTGTAATGCTTTACTTTATCACTAAATGTTAGCGATAGTCGTGGAAGTACAAGCTTGGCGAGACGACAATGATGCTACGATGGAGATCAAGGTGTCGCGCCGGTGACGATGATGATCACGACGGTGCTTCGGAGATGGAGATCACAAGCACAAGATGATGATGGCCATATCATATCACTTATATTGATTGCATGTGATGTTTATCTTCATGCATCTTATCTTGCTTTGATTGACGGTAGCATTATAAGATGATCTCTCACTAATTATCAAGTAGTGTTCTCCCTGAGTATGCACCGTTGCGAAAGTTCTTCGTGCTGAGACACCACGTGATGATCGGGTGTGATAGGCTCTACGTTTAAATACAACGGGAGCAAAACAGTTGCACACGTGGAATACTCAGGTTATACTTGACGAGCCAAGCATATACAGATATGGCCTCGGAACACGGAGACCGAAAGGTCGAGCGTGAATCATATAGTAGATATGATCAACATAGTGATGTTCACCAATGAAACTACTCCATCTCACGTGATGATCGGACATGGTTTAGTTGATTTGGATCACGTAATCACTTAGAGGATTAGAGGGATGTCTATCTAAGTGGGAGTTCTTTAAGTAAATTAACTGAACTTAAATTTATCATGAAACTTAGTACTGATAAGTATCTTGCTTGTTTATGCTTGTTTGTAGATAGATGGCTCATGCTGTTGTTCTGTTGAATTTTAATGCGTTCCTTGAGAAAGCAAAGTTGAAAGATGATGGTAGCAATTACACGGACTGGGTCCGTAACTTGAGGATTATCCTCATTGCTGCACAGAAGAATTACGTCTTGGAAGCACCGCTGGGTGCCAGGCCTGCTGCTGGAGCAACGCTGGATGTTATGAACATCTGGCAGAGCAAAGCTGATGACTACTCAATAGTTCAGTGTGCCATGCTTTACGGCTTAGAATCGGGACTTCAACGACGTTTTGAACGTCATGGAGCATATGAGATGTTCCAGGAGTTGAAGTTAATATTTCAAGCAAATGCCCGGATTGAGAGATATGAAGTCTCCAATAAGTTCTATAGCTGCAAGATGGAGGAGAACAGTTCTGTCAGTGAGCATATACTCAAAATGTCTGGGTATAATAATCACTTGATTCAATTGGGAGTTAATCTTCCAGATGATTGCGTCATTGATAGAATTCTCCAATCACTACCACCAAGCTACAAGAGCTTCATGATGAACTATAATATACAAGGGATGAATAAGACTATTCCCGAGCTCTTCGCAATGCTGAAAGCTGCGGAGGTAGAAATCAAGAAGGAGCATCAAGTGTTGATGGTCAACAAGACCACTAGTTTCAAGAAAAAGGGCAAAGGGAAGAAGAAGGGGAACTTCAAAAAGAACGGCAAGCAAGTTGCTACTCAAGAGAAGAAACCCAAACCTGGACCTAAGCCTGAAACTGAGTGCTTCTACTGCAAGTAGACTGGTCACTGGAAGCGGAACTGCCCCAAGTATTTGGCGGATAAGAAGGATGGCAAGGTGAACAAAGGTATATGTGATATACATGTTATTGATGTGTACCTTACTAATGCTCGCAGTAGCACCTGGGTATTTGATACTAGTTCTGTTGCTAATATTTGCAACTCGAAACAGGGACTACGGATTAAGTGAAAATTGGCTAAGGACGAGGTGACGATGCGCGTGGGAAACGGTTCCAAAGTCGATGTGATCGCAGTCGGCACACTACCTCTACATCTACCTTCGGGATTAATATTAGACCTAAATAATTGTTATTTGGTGCCAGCGTTAAGCATGAACATTATATCTGGATCTTGTTTGATGCGAGAAGGTTATTCATTTAAATCAGAGAATAATGGTTGTTCTATTTATATGAGTAATATCTTTTATGGTCATGCACCCTTGAAGAGTGGTCTATTCTTGTTGAATCTCGATAGTAGTAACACACATATTCATAATGTTGAAGCCAAAAGATGCAGAGTTGATAATGATAGTGCAACATATTTGTGGCACTGTCGTTTAGGTCATATCGGTGTAAAGCGCATGAAGAAACTCCATACTGATGGACTTTTGGAACCACTTGATTATGAATCACTTGGTACTTGCGAACCGTGCCTCATGGGCAAGATGACGAAAACACCATTCTCCGGTACTATGGAGAGAGCAACAGATTTGTTGGAAATCATACATACAGATGTATGTGGTCCGATGAATATTGAGGCTCGTGGGGGATATCATTATTTTCTCACCTTCACAGATGACTTAAGCAGATATGGGTATATCTACTTAATGAAACACAAGTCTGAAACATTTGAAAAGTTCAAAGAATTTCAGAGTGACAAGAAAATAAAATTCCTACGATCTGATCGTGGAGGAGAATATTTGAGTTACGAGTTTGGTGTACATTTGAAAAATTGTGGAATAGTTTCGCAACTCACGCCACCCGGAACACCACAACATAATGGTGTGTCCGAACGTCGTAATCGTACTTTACTAGATATGGTGCGATCTATGATGTCTCTTACTGATTTACCGCTATCGTTTTGGGGATACGCTCTAGAGACGGCCGCATTCACGTTAAATAGGGCACCATCAAAATCCGCTGAGACGACGCCTTCTGAACTGTGGTTTGGCAAGAAACCAAAGTTGTCGTTTTTGAAAGTTTGGGGCTGCGATGCTTATGTGAAAAAGCTTCAACCTGATAAGCTCGAACCCAAATCGGAGAAATGTGTCTTCATAGGATATCCAAAGGAGAATATTGGATACTCCTTCTATCACAGATCTGAAGGCAAGACTTTTGTTGCTAAGTTCGGAAACTTTCTAGAGAAGGAGTTTCTCTCGAAAGAAGTGAGTGGGAGGAAAGTAGAACTTGACGAGGTAACTGTACCTGCTCCCTTATTGGAAAGTAGTGCATCACAGAAAACTGTTTCTGTGACACCTACACCAGTTAGTGAGGAAGCTAATGATGATGATCATGAAACTTCAGAACAAGATACTACTGAACCTCGTAGATCAACCAGAGTAAGATCCGCGCCAGAGTGGTACGGTAATCCTGTTCTGCAAGTCATGCTACTAGATCATGATGAACCTACGAACTATGAAGAAGCGATGGTGAGCCCAGATTCCGCAAAAAGGCTTGAAGCCATGAAATCTGAGATGGGATCCATGTATGAGAACAAAGTGTGGACTTTGGTTGACTTGCCCGATGATCGGCAAGCAATTGAGAATAAATGGATCTTCAAGAAGAAGACTGACGCTGACGGTAATATTACTGTCTACAAAGCTCGACTTGTCGCTAAAGGTTTTCGGCAAGTTCAAGGTATTGACTATGATGAGACCTTCTCACCCGTAGTGATGCTTAAGTCTGTCCGAATCATGTTAGCAATTGCCGCATTTTATGATTATGAAATTTGGCAGATGGATGTCAAAACTGCATTCCGAAATGGATTTCTGGAAGAAGAGTTGTATATGATGCAACCAGAAGGTTTTGTTGATCCAAAGGGAGCTAACAAAGTGTGCAAGCTCCAGCGATCCATTTATGGACTGGTGCAAGCCTCTCGGAGTTGGAATAAATTCTTTGATAGTGTGATCAAAGCATTTGGTTTTATACAGACATTTGGAGAAGACTGTATTTACAAGAAAGTGAGTGGGAGCTCTATAGTATTTCTGATATTATATGTAGACGACATATTACTAATTGGAAATGATATAGAATTTCTGGATAGCATAAAGGGATACTTGAATAAGAGTTTTTCAATGAAAGACCTCGGTGAAGCTGCTTACATATTAGGCATTAAGATCTATAGAGATAGATCAAGACGCTTAATTGGACTTTCACAAAGCACATACCTTGACAAAGTTTTGAAGAAGTTCAAAATGGATCAAGCAAAGAAAGGGTTCTTGCCTGTGTTACAAGGTGTGAAGTTGAGTAAGACTCAATGCCCCACCACCGCAGAAGATAGAGAGAAAATGAAAGATGTTCCCTATGCTTCAGCCATAGGCTCTATCATGTATGCAATGCTATGTACCAGACCTGATGTATGCCTTGCTATAAGTCTAGCAGGAAGGTACCAAAGTAATCCAGGAGTGGATCACTGGACAGCGGTCAAGAACATCCTGAAATACCTGAAAAGGACTAAGGATATGTTTCTCATATATGGAGGTGACAAAGAGCTCATCGTAAAAGGTTACGTTGATGCAAGCTTTGACACTGATCCGGACGATTCTAAATCGCAAACCGGATACGTGTTTACATTAAACGGTGGAGCTGTCAGTTGGTGCAGTTCTAAACAAAGCGTTGTAGCGGGATCTACATGTGAAGCGGAGTACATAGCTGCTTCGGAAGCAGCAAATGAAGGAGTCTGGATGAAGGAGTTCATATCCGATCTAGGTGTCATACCTAGTGCATTGGGTCCAATGAAAATCTTTTGTGACAATACTGGTGCAATTGCCTTGGCAAAGGAATCCAGATTTCACAAGAGAACCAAGCACATCAAGAGACGCTTCAATTCCATCCGGGATCTAGTCTAGGTGGGAGACATAGAGATTTGCAAGATACATACGGATCTGAATGTTACAGACCCGTTGACTAAGCCTCTTCCACGAGCAAAACATGATCAACACCAAGGCTCCATGGGTGTTAGAATCATTGCTGTGTAATCTAGATTATTGACTCTAGTGCAAGTGGGAGACTGAAGGAAATATGCCCTAGAGGCAATAATAAAGTTATTATTTATTTCCTTATATCATGATAAATGTTTATTATTCATGCTAGAATTGTATTAACCGGAAACATAATACATGTATGAATACATAGACAAACAAAGTGTCACTAGTATGCCTCTACTTGACTAGCTCGTTAATCAAAGATGGTTATTTTTCCTAACCATGAACAAGGAGTTGTTATTTGATTAACGGGATCACATCATTAAGTGAATGATCTGATTGAGATGACCCATTCCATTAGCTTAGCACCCGATCGTTTAGTATGTTGCGATTGCTTTCTTCATAACATATACATGTTCCTATGACTACGAGATTATGCAACTCCCGTTTACCAGAGGAACACTTTGTGTGCTACCAAACATCACAACGTAACTGGGTGATTATAAAGGAGCTCTACAGGTGTCTCCAAAGGTACATGTTGGGTTGGCGTATTTCGAGATTAGGATTTGTCACTTTGATTGTCGGAGAGGTATCTCTGGGCCCTCTCGGTAATGCACATCAATTAATCCTTGCAAGCATTGCAACTAATGAGTTAGTTGCGGGATGATGTATTACAGAACGAGTAAAGAGACTTGCCGGTAACGAGATTGAACTAGGTATTGGAATACCGACGATCGAATCTCGGGCAAGTAACATACCGATGACAAAGGGAACAACGTATGTTGTTATGCGGTCTGGCCGATAAAGATCTTTGTAGAATATGTAGGAGCCAATATGAGCATCCAGGTTCCGCTATTGGTTATTGACCGGAGACATGTCTCGGTCATGTCTACATTGTTCTCGAACCCGTAGGGTCCGCACGCTTAAGGTTACGATGACAGGTATATTATGAGTTTATGCATTTTGATGTACCGAAGGTTGTTCGGAGTCCCGGATGTGATCACGGACATGACGAGGAGTCTCGAAATGGTCGAGACATAAAGATTGATATATTGGAAGCCTATGTTTGGATATCGGAAGTGTTCCGGATGAAATCGGGATTTTACCGGAGTACCGGGAGGTTACCGGAACCCCCCGGGAGCTATATGGGCCATAGTGGGCCTTAGTGGAAAAGAGAAGAGGCAGCCCAAGATGGGCCACGCGCCCCTCCCCTCCCTTGGTCCGAATAGGATAAGGAGAGGGGGCCAGCCACCCTCTCTCTTTTCCCCCCTCCGCGAATCCTATTCCAACTAGGATTGGGGGGGGGGGAATCCTACTCCCAGAGGGAGTAGGACTCCTCCTAGCGCGCCTCTCCTAGGCCTGCCGCACCCCCCCCTTTGGTCCTTTATATACGGAGGCAGGGGCACCCCAGAGACACAAGTTGATCCACGTGATCTTATTCTTAGCCGTGTGCGGCGCCCCCAGCCACCATAGTCCTCGATAATATTGCAGCGGTGCTTAGGCGAAGCCCTGCGGCAGTAGTACATCAAGATCGTCACCACGCCATCGTGCTGACGGAACTCTTCCCCGACACTTTGCTAGATCGAAGTCCGGGGATCATCATCGAGCTGAACGTGTGCTAAAACTCGGAGGTGCCGTAGTTTCGGTGCTTGATCGGTCGGGCCGTGAAGACGTTCGACTACATCAACCAAACGCTTCCGTTGTCGATCTACAAGGGTACGTAGATCACACTCTCCCCTCATTGCTATGCATCACCATGATCTTGCGTGTGCGTAGGAATTTTTTTGAAATTACTACGTTCCCCAACAGCGACCACTTACCCAGCTTGGGGGATTGTGCATAGAGAATCCACCCTGGGGGTTGACACGGAGAAATTCCTCCTCTTCTCCCTTGTACAAAGTGGACAAGATCTTTAATAGAGCGGCAACTGAATCCGGCCCTTTACGGCCGTAGCAGGTGGCGTCGTCCTCCCCGTTGAAATCCCACATGGGGTGACTTCTATACTGAAGCGGCCGCACCCCCCGCATGATGCATTCGGCCATAACTCCGATCATGGTTAGTCCGGAATGGGCCAACAATCTTATTCGGCCCATCAGGTAAACGATGTCCCTGTCACTTTCCCTTTGAGGGCTCCGTGGACACCAGCTTAGGGGCTTCTTTAAGGGAGTACTATCGAATTCTGGGAGGCCGATCCGGACAGGATCCGGCAGCGGGACGTCTTCTATATAGAACCATTCCGAGGGCCAATCTTCGGACGCCTTCTTTGGGGTTCCGGACAGATATCCGGTCCCGGCGATGCGCCATACTTCGGCTCCGCCCACTTGATACATTGACCCTTTCTTGGAACAGGGCACGAGGCAAAATAGCTCCTTCCATAGTCCGAAATGAGCTTCAATACCCAAGAACAGCTTGAAGAGGGCTACAAAGCCCGCGATATGCAATACTGAGGTAGGCGTGAGATGATGTAGCTGGAGGCCGTAGAACTCGAGCAGCCCCCGGAGAAATGGGTGGATGGGAAATCCGAGCCCCCTTATTAAGTAAGGGACAAGGCACACCCGCTCTCCTTTGGATGGATTAAGGGACAAGGCACACCCGCTCTGGAGATGTGTCTCGGTCATGTCTACATAGTTCTCGAACCCGTAGGGTCCGCACACTTAACGTTTGGTGACGATCGGTATTATGAGTTTATGTGTTTTGCTGTACCGAAGGTAGTTCGGAGTCCTGGATATGATCACGGACATGACGATGAGTCTTGAAATGGTTGAGATGTAAAGATCGATATATTGGAAGGCTATATTCGGACATCGGAAAGCTTCCGAGTGATTCAGGTATTTTTCGGAGTACCGAAGAGTTACAGGAATTATCGGCAACTGGCAGGAGCCTTATGGTTATCGGCAACTAGCAGGAGCCTTATGGTTATCTCTTTATTGCATAAGATGCAAGCACCATATAATTGCTTTACTTTATCGCTATGCGATAGCAATAGTTGCAAAAGTAATAGTTGGCGAGACGACCATGTGATGACACATTGATAAAGATCAAGATGATGGAGATCATCGTGTCATGCCGGTGACGATGGAGATCATGACAGTACTTTGGAGATAGAGATCAAAGGCACAAGATGATAATGGCCATATCATGTCACATATTTTGATTGCATATCAAGTTTATCTTTTATGCATCTTATTTTGCTTAGTACGGTGGTAGCAATATAAGACAATCTCTCACTACATTTCAAGGTATAAGTATTCTCCCTAAGTATGCACCGTTGCTACAGTTCGTCGTGCCGAGACACCACGTGACGATCGGGTGTGATAAGCTCTACTTTCACATACAATGGGTGCAAGCCAGTTCTGCACATGCAGAATACTCGGGTTAAACATGATGAGCCTAACATATGCAGATATGGCCTCGGAACACTGAGACCGAAAGGTTGAGCGTGAATCATATAGTAAATATGATCAACATAATGATGTTCACCGTTGAAAACTACTCCATCTCATATGATGATCGAACATGGTTTAGTTGATGTGGATCATGTGATCACTTAGATCATTAGAGGGATGTCTATCTAAGTGGGAGTTCTTAAGTAATATGATTAATTGAACTTAATTTATCATGAACTTAGTCCTGATAGTTTTTTCATATCTATGTTGTAGATCAATAGCTTGCGATGTAGCTCCCCGTTTATTTTTGATATGTTCCTAGAGAAAAATAAGTTGAAAGGTGATAGTAGCAATGATGAGGACTCGGTCCGTGATCTGAGGATTATCCACAGTGCTGCACAGAGGAATTATGTCCTTGATGCACATCTAGGTGACGGACCTATTGCAGGAGCAGATGCAGACGTTATGAATGTTTGGCAAAGCTCGGTATGATGACTACTTGATAGTTCAATGCACCATGCTTTACGGCTTAGAACCGGGACTTCAACAATGTTTTGAAATGTCACGAAACATATAAGATGTTCTAAGAATTGAAATTGGTATTTCATACTCATGCCCGTGTCGAGAGGTATGAGACCTTTGACAGTACCTTGCCTACAAGATGGACGAGAATAGCTCAACCGGTGAGTATGTGCTCAGATTGTCTAGGTACTACAATTTCTTGAATCAAGTTGGAGTTAATCTTCCATATAAGATAGTAATTGATAAATTTCTCTAGTCACTATCACCAAGTTACTAGAACTTCATGAACTATAATATGCAAGGGATGATGAAAACGATTCCTCGAGCTCCTCGCGATGCTGAAATCGGCGAAGGTAGAAATCGAGAAAAGCCTCAAGTGTCGATGGTTGACAAGACCACTAGTTTCAAATAAAAGGGCAAGGGAAAGAAAGGGAACTTCAAGAAGAATGGCAAGCAAGTTGCCACTCCCATGAAGAAGCCCAAAGCTAGACCCAAGCCTGAAACTGAGTGCTTCTACTGCAAAGGAAATGGTCACTGGAAGTGGAACTGCCCTAGATACTTGGCGGATAAGAAGGATGGCAAAGTGAACAAAGGTATATTTGATATACATGTTATTGATGTGTACTTTACTAGAGTTTATAGCAAACCCCTCGGTATTTGATACTAGTTCAGTTGCTAAGAATAGTAACTCGAAACGGGAGTTGCAAAATAAACAAAGACTAGTTGAGGACGAGGTGACGATGTGTGTTGGAAATGATTCCAAGGTTGATAAGATCACCATCGCACACTCCCTTTACCTTCGGGATTAGTGTTGAACCTAAAATAAATGTTATTTGGTGTTTGCATTGAGCATAATATGATTGGATCATGTTTATTGCAATACGGTTATTCATTTAAGTCAAAGAATAATTGTTATTCTGTTTACATGAATAAAACCTTCTGTGGTCATACAATCAAGGTGAATGGTTTATTGAATCTCGATCATAGTGATACACATATTCATAATATTGAAGCCAAAAGATGCAAAGTTAATAATGATGGTGAAACCTATTGGTGTAAAGTGCATGAAGAAACACCATGCTGATGGACTTTTGGAATCACTTGATTATGAATCATTTGATGCTTGCGAACCATGCATCATGGGAAAGATGACTAAGACTCCGTTCTCCAGAACAATAGAGAGAGCAACTGACTTATTGGAAATAATACATACTGATGTATGCAATCCAATAAGTGTTGAGGCTCACGGTAGGAATCGTTATTTTCTGACCTTCACAGATGATTTGAGCAGATATGGGTATATCTACTTAATGAAACATAAGTCTAAAATATTTGAAAAGTTCAAAGAATTTTAGAGTGAAGTGGAAAATCATCGTAACAAGAAAATAAAGTTTGTACGATATGATGGCGGAGGCAAATATTTGAGTTACGAGTTTGGTCTTCATTTGAAACAATGTGGAATAGTTTCACAACTCACTCCACCTGGAACACCACAACATAATGGTGTGTCCGAACATTGTAATCGTACTTTATTGGATATGGTGCGATCTATGATCTCTCTTACTGATTTACCAGTATCGTTTTAGGGTTATGCATTAGAGACAGTTGCATTCACGTTAAATAGGGCACCATCTAAATTCATTGAGATGACACCATATGATCTATGGTTTGGCAAGAAACCAAAGCTGTCGTTTCTTAAAGTTTGGGGTTGCGATGCTTATGTGAAAACGTTTCAAACTGATAAGCTCGAACCCAGATAGTAGTGCATCTTCATAGGATACCCAAAAGAAACTGTTGGGTACACCTTCTATCACAGATCTGAAGGCAAGATATTTTGTTGCTAAGAATGGATCCTTTCTAGAGAAGGAGTTTCTCTCAAAAGAAGTGAGTGGGAGGAAAGTAGAACTTGATGAGGTAATTGTACCTTCTCCCGAATTGGAAAGTAGTTCATCACAGAAATCAGTTCCAGTGATTCCTACACCAATTAGTGAGGAAGCTAATGATGATGATCATGAAACTTCAGATCAAGTTACTACCGAACCTCAGAGGTCAACCAGAGTACGGTCCACACGAGAGTGGTACGGTAATCCTGTTCTGGAATTCATGTTACTAGACCATGACGAACCTACAAACTATGAGGAAGCAATGATGAGCCCTGGTTCCGCAAAATAGCTTGAGGCCATGAAATCTGAGATGGGATCCATGTATGAGAACAATGTATGGACTTTGATTGACTTGTCCGATGATCGGTGAGTCATTGATAATAAATGGATCTTCAAGAGGAAGACAGACGTTCGTAGTAGTGTTACCATATACAAAGCTCAAATTGTCGCAAAATGTTTTTGACATGTTCAAGGTGTTGACTACAATGAGATTTTCTCACTCGTATCGATGCTTAAAAGTCTGTCTGAATCAGGTTAGCAGTTGCCGCATTTTATGAAATCTGGCAAATGGATGTCAAAACTGCATTCCTTAATGGATTTCTTAAAGAAGAGTTGTATATGATGCAACCAGAAGGTTTTGTCGATCCTAAAGGTGCTAACAAAGTGAGCAAGCTCCATCGGCCCATCTATGGACAGGTGCAAGCATCTCGGAGTTGGAATATATGCTTTGATAAAGTGATCAAAGCATATGGTTTTACACAGACTTGCGGTGAAGCCTGTATTTACAAGAAAGTGAGTGGGAGCACTACAATATTTCTGCTAAATATATGTGAATGACATATTGTTGATCAGAAATAATGTAGAATTTTCTGGAAAGCATAATGGAGTGTTTGAAAGGAGTTTTTCAAAGAAAGACCTCGGTGAAGCTACTTACATATTGAGCATCAAGATCTATAGAGATAGATCAAGATGCTTGATATATTTTCAATGAGTACATACCTTGACAAGATGGAACAGTCAAAGAAGGAGTTCCTCCTATGTTGCAAGGTGTGAAGTTGAGTAAAGACTCAAAACCCGACCACGGCAGAAAACAGAAAGAGAATGAAAAGTCATTCTGTATGCGTTAGTCATAGGTTCTATAAAGTATGTTTGTTGTGTACTAGACCTATTGTGGAGCTCACCATAAGTTTGGCAAGAGGGTACAATAGTGATCCAGGAGTTGATCACTTGACAGCGGTCAAAAATATCCTCAGTGGAATAAGGAAATATTTCTCGGTTATGGAGGTGACAAAGATTTCATCGTAAAGATTTACATTGATGCAAGCTTTGGCAATGATCTGGATGACTCTAAGTCTCGATCTAGATATATATTGAAAGTGGGAGCAATTAGCTAGAGTATCTCCATGCAAAGCATTGTAGACATAGAAAATTTCCAAAATACATACGGCTCTAAATGTGGTAGACCCGTTGACTAAATTTCTCTCACAAGCAAAACATGATCACTCTTTGGTTGTTAATCACATAGCGATGTGAACTAGATTATTGACTCTAGTAAACCCTTTGGGTGTTAGTCACATGGAGATGTGAACTAATCACATAAAGATGTGAACTATTGGTGTTAAATCACATGACGATGTGAATAAGATTATTGACTCTAGTGCAAGTGGGAGACTGAAAGAAATATGCCCAAGAGGCAATAATAAAGTTGTTATTTACATTTCCTTATATCATGATAAATGTTTATTATTCATGCTAGAATTGTATTAACCGGAAACTTAGTACATGTGTGAATACATAGACAAATAGAGTGTCCCTAGTATGCCTCTACTTGACTAGCTCGTTAATCAAAGATGGTTAAGTTTCCTACCCATGGACATGTGTTGTCATTTAATGAATGGGATCACATCATTAGAGAATGATGTGATGGAAAAGACCCACCCGTTAGCTTAGCATAATGATCGTTCAATTTTATTGCTACTGCTGTCTTCATGACTTATACACATGTTCTCTGACTATGAGATTATGCAACTCCTGAATACCGGAGGAACACCTTGTGTGCTATCAAATGTCACAACGTAACTGGGTGATTGTAAAGATGCTCTATAGGTGTCTCCGATGGTGTTTGTTGAGTTGACATAGATTGAGATTAGGATTTGTCACTCCGTCTATCGGAGAGGTATCTATGGGCCCTCTCGGTAATGTACATCACTATGAGCCTTGCAAGCAATGTGACTAATGAGTTAGTTGCGGGATGATGCATTACGGAACGAGTAAAGAGACTTGCCGGGGACACTACAAAAAAAAGACACATCCGTGACATTTTGGGCCGAACGAAATTTTTTTGTCATACATATGACACTTCTATGACGATAATTGTGACAAAACCCGGTATCATCATAGATGTGGTGGGCTCCTAGTTCTATGACAAAAAATTAGGACAAAAAATGGGCTTTTCATCCTGGGCGGGCCGGAGACGTAGCTGCATGACATTCTTTGGGCCGTCCATGACGGAAAAAACCATGGTAGAAGCGAGAGGGGGGGGGAATTTAGGGGAGTTCCTGGTTACGGTGGGAGGTCGGGGGCTGAGTGATGCATGTTTCTCTCGTACACGTATGCGCGTGTGTGCGAGGCATTGGGCTCTAACTGAACCCGAGCGATTGCACTGCAAGATACGCGTTACTGAACCCGAGCGATCGATCGATGGCTGTTAACTAAACCCGATCGAGCGATTCCTTCGCTACAGCTGCTAACTGAAGCCGATTGATGCTGCCTCTGGATGAACAGTGAGCGTTGCGGGGGGGGGGGGGTGGATGAACAGTTCGCGGTGGGGGTGTATGAACAGGACCCCGTGTTGTTGCCTCTGGATGAACAGGACCCCGATCGATCGAGCTGGTTGGGGCTGGATGAACAGGACCTCGTGGAGGGCTGGATGAACAGGACCACCCCGTGGAGGCCAGGATGAACAGGACCACCCCGTGGAGGGCAGGATGAACAGTTGCCCGTGGAGGGGTGGTTCAACAGGAGCCCGTGGAGATGGCTGGTTGAACAGTAGCAGGTGGAGTAGCGCGCGGTGGAGGCTGGATGAACAGGAGCCCGTGGATGAACAGTCGCAGGTGGAGGCTGGAGGAGGTCGACAGTGGATGAACAGTAGCTCGTGGAGGCTGGAGGGGGTCGACGGTGGAGATGAACAGTATCCCCTGGAGTCCCGCTTTGCGGTACGCCACACAGCTCCTGATGAACAGGACCCCCGTTTCGACCATAGCGCTCCAACACAAGTCTGTTTCCTCCGTTTTGCGGTACGCCACACCCTCCCGATGAACAGGACCCCCGTTTCGATCGTAGGAGGTCTGTTTCCTCCGTTTTACGGTACGCCAGACCCCTCCCGATGAACAGGATCCCGTTTCGAACGTGGCCGATCGAACACAAGGCCGTTTCCTCCGTTCTGCGGTACGCCAGGCCTTGTTTCCATCGCCTGTTCCGTCCAAGCCCTCCCGGTGAACACGACGCATTCTGTTGCCTCCCGATGAACACGACGCATTCCGTTGCCTCTCCATGAACACGACGCATTTTGTTGCCTCCCGATGAACACGACGACGACGCTGTTTCTCCGTTCTCAGCCAGCCATGTAGACGAGCCCTGGCCGTACGTATGCGCGAGTAGGCGTTCGAGACCCCGCCCGTATGTACACGTACGTGGCCATATTTTCTTTCTTGCACCCTGGCCATTGTACGTATGTGTAAATGCTACGTGCGCGCCTCTACTACGACACATGCGCACCTCTACTACGACAGGTGCGCGCCTCTATGTCGACCAGTATGTACGTACACGTTCGCGACCAGAATGACAACGCTACGTATGCTTCGACCAGGTGGGTCCCGACTGTCACGCACTTCCTTGCCTGCGAAGATGTAGCTGGTCGGTCCCAGGAATCAGGGGGCGAATCGTTTTTTTTTGCCCGAACGCACTTCCTTGCATGCGAAGATGTAGCTGGTGGGTCCCAGCAGTCAGGGGGAAACGTTTTTCGCGAAATACGGTGGCCCGTCCGGTGGGTCCCACTGTCAAGTGGATGAATAATTATTTTGCACGTAATAAGGAGGCACTTCCTTGCTGCAGCCGTGGACCCAGCTGTCAGCCTCTCCACGTACAGTCCACGTCTGATGGAAGCCGTTCCTTGACCACGTTGACCACGCCGCGCCGAGAGCACCAGGGCGTTGGACGACAGCGAGGCCTAGGAAGGGGACAACGCGGAGCCGGAGAAGACACGACAATGGATGCCCACGCGTAGAGGAGTACGAGGGTTCACTGGTTCGCTACAGTGTGAGGCTACCGTCGCTGCAGAATAACAGGGGGTGTGGGTGAGTAGAGGGATGGCCTGGACAGTGGTGGGAGTAGTAGGGGGTGGTGAGGCCTCCGCCGCATCACAGCCGGCCACGGGAGGCAGGAGCACAAGGCATGACCGGCACTGGTTTGGGCGGCTGGAGCAAGAAGACCAGAGGTTGAAGAAGCACTACGGCCGTTGGATGGACATTGTACGGTCACTGGAGCTTGAATCGTGCATATTGACTAAGTTGACAAAGCCCTCCGTCCCTATCAACTTAGTAGGCCCACAAGTCAGCCTCCCACCAAGGTGGGTCCCAGCTAGCAGGGGGTATTCATTTTTTTGAGCGTAATAAGGAGGCACTTCCTTGCGTGCGAAGATATAGCTGGTGGGTCCGAGCTGTCAGGGGCGGTAACATTTTTTTCGCGAAAAATAGAGGCCCTTTCGGTGGGTCCCTGATGTCAGGTGGAGGAATCATTATTTTGCGCGTAATAAGGAGGCATTTCCTTGTGTGCGGCCGTGGACCCAACTGTCGGCCTCTCCACGTACAGTCCACTTCAGATGCATGTCGGTCGTTGACCACGTTGACCAGGCCGTGCCGAGAGCACCAGGGTGGTGGACGACGGCGAGGCCTAGGAAGGGAACGACATGGAGGCAGGGAAGACTCGGCAGTTGTTTCCCACGCGGAGGGGAGTATGACTGTACGAGGGTTTACTGGTTCGTCTGCCGTCGCCGGAGAATAACAGCAGGTGTCGGTGAGTAGAGGGATGGCTAGGCCAGCGATGGGAGTACGGTGGGCGGTGAGGCCTGCGCGGCAGCAGAGCCGGCCACGGGGAGGAGGGAGCAGGCAGTCCCGCCGGCGCCTGTTTGAGCGGCTGGAGCAGGAAGAGCAGAGATTGAAGAAGCACGACGGCCGTTGGATGGCCATCCAACAGTCACTACTTGTGCGTCAACCTTTTTTGAGGAAAGCCTCAAATCTGTGGAAAACAGCATACAACCCATCTGCCATTATTTCTAATAATTTACAGCCCATTTGCTAATTATTAAGGTTTTTTTGGAGCCCATATTATTTTTATTAGCATTACAGCCCATATTGTGGCCACAGTTAAAAAATTATACGAAATTTTGCATATTTCGGTGCGGTCCAAACTGTTTTTAATCCCGAAATTTTGACTCACATTCAAACTGATTTTAAAAATAAATGTATATCAATATAAAATCCAACAAATTCTCCACGCATAAAAATTAATGTAATTTCAAATCTCGAAATGAAGAAAATATATTGGTAATTAATTGCCGGTTTGATGTGTTTTAAAAATGTACAACCCATTTCTTATTACTGATGGGCCATTTTCTCGGCCAGCCGAATGAAAGCTCTCCTCGTCTTGAAAGATTTGCAGCCTAACAGGCCTGACAAAGCGACTTACTTGGCAAATCACAAAAAACTGGGCTATGGCCGTGGACCCAGCTATCAGCCTCTCCACGTACAGTACCTTCTGATGGAATGTCGTTGACCACGTTCACCACGCCGCACCGAGAGCACCAAGGCGGTGGACGACGGCGAGGCCTAGGCAAGATGTGGCAGTGGATGCCCACGCGGAAAGGAGTACGAGGGTTCACTAGTTCGGCTGCGGTGTGAGGCTGCCGTCGCCGCAGGGCCTGGCTAGCGGTGGGAGTAGTAGGGGGCGATAAGGCCTCATCGGCAGCACAACCAGCCACTGGATGCAGGAGCAGGCAGTCTCCTCGGCGTTGGTTTGGGCGGCTGGTGCAAGAAGAGCAGCGATTGAAGAAGCAGCAGGACCGTTCGATTCAAATCCAATGGTTACTACTGCTAGAATTGTTTGTTGACTAAGTTGACAAGCCCTGCGTACGCGTCAACTTAGTAGGCCCACAGGTCAGCCTCCCAACCGGTGCGCCCCAGATGTCAGTGGGAGGAATCATTTTTTTCGTGTAATAAGGAGGCAGTTGATTGCATGCGGCCAGGCCAGCGGAGGGAGTAGGTGGGCCGGGGAAGCCTGCGCGGCATCACAGCGGGCCACAAGAGGAGGGAGCAGGCAGTCCCGGCGGTGCTAGTTTAGGCGGCTGGAGCAAGAAGATCAGAGATTGAAGAAGCACGTCGACCGTTGGATGGACATCCAACACTAACTGCTGCTAGAATCACGTGTTCACTGACAAAGCCTTGCGTAAACAAGTCAGCCTCAAAATTTGTGGCGTGTACAGCCCATTTGCTATTATTTTTATAATTTTTACTCATTTTCTAATTCATATGGAATTTATTGCAGCCCGTTTTCCATTTTTAGAATTGCTTGCCATTTTCTGGTCAGTACCAGGGTCAAAAAATTAACTAAATATATGGGAAATTTTGAAAATTCGCAAATTTTTGCTCGGGAACGAAATATTCTTAATCCAAAAATTAATAGCCAAACTAAAACAAATTTAAAAATAGATTAGTACTATGTCATGTTAAATCCAATGAAATACGTATAAGATATCAGTGAAGAACAAAAAGAAAAAAAGAAACTTATATCCCATTTGCTATAATTTTTTTGGAATTTTCAATCCCTTTTGATATTACATTTAACAGACATTGACCATACTCTTAAGCCAGGCCGGAATGCATCCCTCCTCGTCTTGAAAGATTTGCAGCCCAGTAATTCGGAGAAAACAAATAGGCCTAGCTTGGGTATTCTTCAAAAAGAAATACTAGGCTACCTATTTTCCCAAAGAACTGGTGCATGAGCATTTAGCTTTATTTATTTATTTATTTACTTATTTATGTTTAGGGGACCATGAGCATGTACCTGGGCCGGATTCATGTGAGAGCCTCCCTTCTAGTTAGTTATGGGCTTCTCTATTGGGCCTCCATCAGTGGGCTGCATGTTATCAACAAGTGGAAAATGTGTTCTGAGTTTCAAAAAAAATGTGTTCCGTACGGTAAATAGTATGCGCTACATACGGTACGGGGCACTAAAGGTTCGAACCGTGCAACGACTTCCAAAACATTGTGTTTGTCGTTCTAACAACACATTTATTCAACCAACAGACGGAATATTCTACTGATTGTACATTGAAAACAGCAGTAGCAGCAGCAACCAGGGCTGGGGGTGCAACAGAAGCAGTAAGCAGGCCAGAAGAGTGAAGACGCAACTCTCTCTTCCAAACCAAATAGCAGCCATCATTACAAAAGGGCTACCAAAAAAGAACAAATGTGTGCATCAAACTAAATAAAGATCCTACTACACCAAGTGTACGCATCTAACTAACTGGCTCAGTTAAATGTTACTAATTTTTTTTGAAACAGAGGCAAAAGAATTGCCTTGTCGATTAATTAAGAAGAAGACAATTGCCTAGTTAATCTACAGAAAACCGGGCTAAAACCAAAGACGTTACTATTTATTAAGCTATAGTGGAGTTGCAGATGGAGAGGAGTGGGAAACTTCACTGGTTCGGGTGCGTGGCAGCACAGCCGCGGTGGTTAGAAGGGAAAACATAAATTGGACACGGCATTACTTTTATAAGAGACCTGCGTTTTATACCCCACAGTAGGCATACTAACAAGTTCACACACAAATACAGCAGAACAGGTAAACATTCATATCAAACTCAGGTTCACAGGACACGTTCATATCCATAGCCAACATTCACAATCAACAACTCAATAGATTCATATATACACAAGCTCAACATATCGATGCATCCAAATGATTGATAGATCACACGACAATATTCATACATAATTTACAAAAAGATTCAGATATACGCATGTTCGCTATGTTTATGCATCCAAATGATTGAGATCACAGCCAATATGATCCACGGACGAACTTTAATTACCTAGGGTACAGACTGGTAAATGGTGTTCAATCGGAGGTACTTCTTGCTAAAATTAGTTCTTGTACAAGTAAACTTTCGAGTACATAAGAGGCAGCACAGACAATCTGAACTTTGCTTGTAGGTTTATACTCAAATAGTGGCCTCGTGCCCAGGGAGGTTTGGGCAACTTGGCCACTACTTTCATCCAACCAGTTTACTGGGTCATCTTGGTCTTGTATCTTGCCAAAATTCTACATTGAAGACGAGAAAGGAGGCGCTTGAGAAAATGAACCACCCAAATTTTTTGTGCAGTTCAACTGAAATGGAGCATCATTGGCGTGCAGACTGATTAAGCGCCAGATGAATATACGCGTCAACGAACTTGTCTGGAATCTTTAGACTCCATTCCATATAGTTCGCTACCATATGTGCCGATAACCAAAAGGCACAAGTTGGGACCAAAGACTGGACTGCGTTTTTCTGGGCTATGCACCAAGCAATATTTTTGGCGTTCACTCTCCTAACACTTGGAGTTTGACAATTGGTTGACGCCGGTTGATACTCGAATGAATATAGGCACTTCTTGTCAACATCGATGCTTGTCTGAGTGAACTTTGGAGTACATAGCAGCAGCATAAGTACCTGTCCATCTGATCATTTTTTGCAGTTCTACTGAAATCACCCGATGTAATGATTTTCCTGCGAGTTCAGGCTCCAAATTACTCCCTTATGAAATCGGTAAACAGTTGCACAATACCAAATTACCAATACATATCACACGCACAATAATCAGGATAAAGACCAGTACCAACCTGTGTGAGGTAGCATATCAATTACTATTTCCTTTGACTGGAAGCCGAGATAAGCCAAGCGACTGACAACAAAGGAAGAAAGCATGCGGAGTTTAGCAACTGAGAGGAAAGGACAGAAGCTATCGAGGCAATGAAGCATCCAAAGTTTTTGTGCAGTTCCACCAAAATCGAGCATCCCTGTTGGCACATATATTGAGAGAGTGAGATTACTGTAATAGTGGGACTAGTTTGAAACATACACTAACAAATAGAAGCACCCTCATTATCTTAATGGGTAAAGTTAGCAACATAGTAGTCTTGCTCAACTCAACACTCAAAGCATTGCCATTTATCATAGGTTGCAAAACTTTAACGTGCAAAGATAAAGGAGTTTCTCATGACAGTAGCATGATACAAATAGAGATGACAGCAAACTAATATGGATGAAGGCCTTAGGCCCGTACCAACCTGAGAAAAAAGCTTATTCATGTAGTCCCATAAGAGATGATAAAGCACTCACTGGAATCACACAATAGTACATATTTTTGTGCACTTCAAATGTATGGTTGAAATCACTCTTGTTTACCAGTGCTGAGATAATATCGAAAGATTATCAATAACTTCCAGCAGAGTTAAAGCACTAGCTGGGATACAGTTCATTGTATTGTCTTGTGTAGTTCCATTTAATGTATGATTGGCACAACATGATCCCTATTCGCACAAGTAGGAACAAGGTGAAACCTTCATTAGCTTAGTGAGAAAGGATAGGAAGACATTAGCATATTACTCAACCAGTAGCATCAAATTCATGATGGACAATACGCAAAACATTGCTTCATTGAACCAATGGCAATAAATTGACATGCAAACAATAGCACTATTATGTCATGACACTAATAATATTCCCTCCCTGCTCCACCACATGATTCACCTCCATAGACAAACATACACACGTACATGATTCAGCATAGGGTCCTACTAAAGATTTGTTTAACTCCAACAGGAAAATTAGGCAGTAATAAATTAGTGGTACTTAAGTACTCCTAATTAATTAAGTGAGACAGCAGAAGTGGAAGGGCTCCCTGGAGGATCATCTCACATGTAAGGTAGTCGTTGAATGGCCTCGACTGAGGCCTCTGGCTTCAGCAAAATCGCCTTGGCACTGTTTATTCTTCTTCTTCTTCCTCTTCATGCTCTGTTTCTCTTTCTCCTCACCAGTTGGTGAAACCAAGTACATGATTGGCCTTCTAATTCAGAATTGGTTTTGTCAGTGAGTGAGTACAAGTGTACTAGTAAAAAACAGCATTATTTTCTCATGGCAGTCAGAAAATAGAGATGAACACATGAATTAAATATCATTCTTACCTAAAGGAAGGTTATGGCGCCAATATGGATGATGGGGATTGGAACACAGATCTCCCTTTGTGCAGTTCCACCAAAATGAACCAACTGTTCCATTCTGACATTCCAGTTAAATAGCACAAAAGTCACTTCTTTTAAGAAGAGTTTTGTGCAATGCACTAAATGGTCACAACAGCAACCAGGTGAATTGGATATCCCTATTTGCACAAAAAAGGCACAGAGGAAACAGCCAGAGTCTCAAACAATTACAGGGAAAAACATTTGGCTAAACTTGTCATGGCTTATAACAGTGGGTGCACCAGCAGTCCAGCACCATGTACGTAAACACGGGCATAAAGTGGTGATTCATAGTTTCTTGCCCCGAGAAACAAACATCCAAGAAACATATCTGGGTTGGTCCCATTTTTTTCACTCTAGCCACCTACTCCTATGTGTGGATAGAAAATCTAGTCCTGGTCATACCACTGTGTACACCGTTACCCCTATATTTCCCTTTTCGACCAAGAGACCGGTTGGATGACCAGTCTATACTACTTTCAACCCCTTTCCTTCCTCTTTGTACCAAGTCCGATGTACACACATGCAGAGCTATGTGTATGGCTGAGGGGGCTGTGGCCGCCCCAAACCTGGTAGCTTTTGTGAAGATTTTTTTAAGATGGCATAGATTGAGAAAAATAGGGACTTTTACCCCTTCATAAAGCCATATTTTGCCATTGCCCCCCCAATGATCCTGTGCTAGCTCCGCCACTAGATGTAAATACTAAATTCCCCCACACCCACTTTATTTCTTGTTTGAACCAAGTACTCCCTCCGTCCGGAATTACTTGTCATCAAAATGGATGTGTCTACAACTGAAATACATCTAGATACATCCATTTCAATGACAAGTATTTTCGGACAGAGGGAGTACAAGATTCGACTCCATGAAGTAGCTTTACCTCTAACAATAGAAGAAAAAAATGTGACGTTGGACCATCCGATCAAGAGGGGCTGAGAGGTAGAAAATGATGCACATGCAGCGACGTAGCGAGCTGGGGAAGTAGAGCTAAGGCAGTTTCGAACGAAGATATACCTGAAGGTCGTCGGGATGTGGATAGGTGGGCGGCGGGAGGCCGGATCCGCCCACAGGCAACGACGAAGGGATCAGAGGACCTCCCGTGCCGGTGCTCGGCCAGAGATAACGGTGCGGCCGGCAGTGGGTCTCCACCCTCGCTGTCGACGACGGCCTAAATGCTGTCCCTCCTCCCCTTCACCGGCGGAGGGGGATACGTCCGGATCTGAAACCAGCATTGAGGATAGAAAGCCAGTGTTTTCTGAAGGGAGAAAGATGGTGTTACTACCCCTATCTTGTTTAAATCTGGAGGGGATGAGAGTGTGTGAATAGAGCAACCCTAGCAAGCAAGCGCGGAGGCTCCTGCCTATATATACGTAGTGAGCAACCCTAGCAAGCAAGCAACCCCTATCTTCGTCAACTTGTACAAGAACGAGAAATTTCGTTACTACAACACCCTCTCCCTCGCGGACTGAGCTCCGGTGCCTTAACTGCAACTGCCTTTGGCTGCATGACAGGAGGGCCAACCACCTGTTGGGCCCACCTGTCATGGACGCAAAGGCAGGAGCAGTAAGTTGAAGCTTTTGCTATCCCTCCCGCACGAGGTGGGCAGACATGCAGCAATGCATTTGATACTGTAGAAGTAGCAGTAATCATTACTGTTCGTCTTCTCGAAGAGGCGAAGAGCCAAGCGCAACCCGAACATGGCAGTTGCGAACGCTCACGTGGTGCAATTCCTTGGAGTACTAGCCAGGCTGTTGCATGAGACAAAATTGCTATTGTTTAACAATTAAACTCCATTATCCATTGGTTGATACTCATTCTGCATAGGTCCACGTGCTTAGCACCGTTTCCTCCTGGGGTCACCAATGTTTATTTGCTAATTAATAGCATTGCATGCAATGAACTAGCCATTGCAAGTCATTAAAAGCATGCACACCTCTCATCTCTTATTGGTTGATATGTCAAGAAAGACGAAACAAGGTAGAAGTTAATGCACCGCGCCTAAGTGTTTTGGGACTATTTGGTTTTCGTAAGGCTGGTCATAGTGGGGAGTAACTTAGACTAGTGTCATGCATATGACACTAGCCTAAATTACTACCTTCATAATGCAAAGTAACATAATAGTAGTATTTTAGATGGCTTCATTTATTAGCTTGTAGACTCATCTTATCTTGAAAAGCGCTATGTTACAGTAACATATTATGTTACCACCTCTCATTAATTACTTGCCACATAAGCAAAAAATTCTTGGAGTGCGCTATGTTACTAGCTAAGTTACTCCCACTATGGCTAGCCTAAGATGACTTAAACACCTAGACAGAGGGAGTAGTATAGCCCTGTAAACCGGAAAGGAGTATTTGCCTTCCTAGAGATTTCAACAAGTGACTAGACTACACAGTGTGCAGTACTCCCTCCCTTCCGGTTTATAGGGCTCAAATCTCAAATCTCATGAACCAAGGCATTTTGTGATTGGAGGAATGTATCTCGTACTTTACAAAACTACCCAAATTAAACTAATGCATTAATTACGTAGTTCTCTCGTTTTCCTCTCCGCCTTGGTCGCGGTGCACAATATTGAGCACTCCTATATGACTAGCTGCTCTATCTACATGCGGGACATTTCAAAGCATCCGGACCCGTGTGCCATCCACCAATTCACAGTGAGGTGCTACAGTCGAGACTCACCTGTAACCAAGGTGTGGCCATCATGACCCGTCATATCACAAAACCCACACCTTTACCAGCAGTGGTAAGGTGGCCTCCAAGTTGGACTGGACGAAGCAACCATCATTTCACTGGAACGCTCGTTCAAGCCCTTTCTTCCCTTTCTTGAAGAAAACCTCACTCCAGGCTACTCACTTCTGCCATTTTTCTTCTATAACGACGAAGGAAAGGTGGGCGAATCAGTTATGCTGCTATATTTTCATTCCAAGAATCTTCTTTTTGCGAAGCACAGACCGATTCTCACATCCTATTCTTTTCCCGTTTTCATTGCGATTGTGGTTTCCTTTCGATTGCTTTTTGTTTGTCAGTTCATTGATGGATCCTAGAGCACTAGGCAAAGAGTTGTCGGCGGACAACCCACTGGAGACAGCGATCTCTAGGAAGCGAGCACCGACCAACGAGTTGATCATGTTGGCGGGCCAACCCATGGAGATGAAGAACTCCAAGAAACAAGCATTAGCCAAAGAGTTGAGGACGTTGGCGGACGAACTCCTCAAAGGAAGTTGGAAGAACGACAAGGGCCCCACCATGCCTACCCTAGGAACTCTGATTGTCACCTATGTGAGGCTCAAGACCGAGTTTGAGGAGATAGTCTCCGTTGAGAAGCAGTATTCCCCTAGCAAGGTGATGGCCCACATCGAGGATGAGGAGATGGCCCCCGGAGGGATGAGATCCCCCGGTGAGCTGCACAAGGTAAAACATAATGGCTTATTACCATAGTTGTGGTTTTGGATTATTTGCAATGTGCTTCCTAATATGTTAGGGTTGTGCCGGTGCCGGTGGACGTCCTTGATGATTCCGATGTCGTGGCCTGTCCTGTTGGCATTGCCCCGGAGATCGATTGCGATGCCGCTGTCCATCCTGTGGACATCGCCCCAGAGATCGATTCTGATGTCGCGGTCAGTCCTGCGGACATCGCCCCAGAAATCGATTCCCATGCCGCTGTCCGTGCTGTGGTCATTGCCCGAGAGATCGATGACAAGAAATAGTTGGTCGGGCTAATCCTTCAGGGTAGTTTGCATTGCCCTATGTTTAATTACCAGAACGATGCGTGTTATCAAACCATCTTAGGGCTAGTGCACTGTCTTGTGTGGGTGGATCTTGCTACTTTTGTTTGATAGTGAATCATGCGATGAATCATGCGAACCCTCTCCGAGTTATGGAAACAGATGTATCCTCACCAGCTTTTGATGTAATATATGGCATGATTAGATGTAAGTTTGAACTGTTTATCATATCAGCAGGGCTTATTTGATGAATCTTGGTGTTAGTAGGCTAGCTACTGTGCGAGCTATAGTACTTGCAAAACACTCACTTAAGAGAAACGTTGGGGCTGATGAACTCGTGGTACGCTTATACTTATCCCACGTCGATCGACCAATATCCCTAGCTCCTAAAATTGTACGCTTAGCGATCGATGACCTAGGCGGGCTAGTTTGGCCTAGTGGGTTTCAGTGATATGATGTGCAACACAAAATCATAGCAGTGCAGAGACGTACTCCCTCCGTTCCAAAATAGATGACCTAGGAGGGCTAGTTTGCCCTAGTGGGTTTCAGTGATATGACGTGGTACAGTGCCGTCCAGTCTTCGCGTGTGGTAGTAGTATTGCGGGTACATTAAGTTTTCTTGAAGAAGCGGAATTCAACGAAGTCATGATGGTTCCTTCGTCCGAACAACTTACAGTGGGAAAGGTTGGGCCTGCGATACGACCGGGATAGACCAGGATAATTTTGTGCATGGCAGGTGGACCAGGATGGTCGACGACCCACATGTCGGCAAGTGAAAGTATTCTTTCCGATATAGAGGACGAGCAATGAGTATTCATTGTTTATTTTTGATGAAAGCTATTGTCTCCACTGTTACGACGGAGGAGTGTCAAACATGGCAGCCCAGTGAACTTGGCATGTGCACCACTCCCTCCTTCCTCATGTAATGCCCAGGTTACAGCTTTTTCTCACTTTCTCTCTATCTATTTCCTCTCAAATGTTTTTTTACCTTTTTTTTAAGACACAATTGTTTTTATGCCTTTTTTTAGAATTGTTTTTTATACCTAGGAGCACGTGTAGAGACGGGCTCTTGCAGAGCCCACTCCTTGACTTTGTCAATGCCTCTCTCTCCTCCACATAAGGAGTACTACTTGCTATGCATGCATGCGGCGGGCAGCTGGCGTCTTGAGGGGCCAGGGCGGTGAGTGCGGGCTCCGGAAGCAGTCCGGACTCTAGCATAATTTTGGTTTTTACAGTATTTCTTTCTCCATTGGCAGGTAGGCCCGCGTAGATAGATAAAGAACACGAGCTGATGAGGCGCATGCGGACTGTTTGGCTGGTCAACCAGACAAATACAGAGCTATACGCTGAGCCAGTGACCGTATAATCACCATATCTCGTATACAATGATCAAAGTGAGTTATCAAGACAAGTTCGATGACCGCCAATGCATTTTACTCGGTAATAAATGACCCGGATTGAAGGGGAATCCAAATTTGCTTCGTCTTCTGTCCATGAGCTCTTGACAAACCAATGCACTATACGGTTGTCCGGCCACTCCACCCCAGAGCTCTCACCAAGCGTTGTTCATGCCACCGCGCCGCACACTAACCGGTAAAGCAGCGATGGCATCCCGCCGTGCCGAGTTCCTCGCCGCCCACGACCGCACACAAAATGGTAGGGAAGCGATGGCATCCCGCCATGCCGAGTTCATCGCCGCTCGCGACCTCACAACTATGTGGGAGGAATTTGAAGATGCCAAGGCCGAATGGGCGGTAGAGCAAGAGGCGGCCAAAGCCGCACAGAGGAAGAGGCAAAGTCAGAAAGCACTCAAGAAAAGAGAGGCCCGCCGCCGCAAGAAAGAAAAGGACGCACGCGCTGCTGCGGAGAGGTCGGCGGAGATCCAAGCACGGTGGGGTGTCACCGACAAAGCCGGGAAGGAGAACGACGGCGTCTGGCTAGCATGTGAGAAGTAGTAGTACTAGTAGTTAGTGTGTGTGTGTGTGTCTGAGTATGAGCATGTACCAATACTACTAGTTACTACTGTAGTTTTTAGAGCAAATTACCAGTACATTGGCCTAGACTAAATGGAAAAATTCCTATCCTAAGCATCAAATGTCATCTCTTTCTCTATAGGAATTGAGATGCATTTCATCTCACTTCCTATGATTTTCATATTCCTCTCCTATGAACGAAAGGAGGCCTCTGTTGGAGTAACTACTGTAGCTAGCAGTACTACTGGTACAGTAGTTTTCTTCAAGAAGCGGAATTCAATGAAGTCATGATGGTTCCTTCGTCCAAGCAACTTCAAAGTGGGAAGTGCGCTTGTGATTTGACGGCTCATTAGTCATTGTTACTGTGGCGCGACAACCTGGGTGACTCCCTTGGAGTTCTACATGCATGGCAAGTGGACCAGGATGGTTGACGTCCCACATGTTGGCGAACGGAAGTATTCTTTCTGATATCGAGGAGCAAGGAAACCGCGTGGTATAGTACCGCTGCTGATTGGTTCGCAAAAAAATTAGTATCACTGCTGATTTATAATTATTTTTCATTTCTGATGAATGCTAGCGTTTCAACTCTTACGACGAAGGGTGCCAAACACGGCACGTGTTGGATGTCCCACACGTCAGCGAAAGGAGTGGGACATGAACAGCGTGGTAGAGCCCAGCATAAAAAAATAGCGTGGTAGAGTGTCTCCACTTCTTCCACTTCTGGGTCGGAGACCACACGTAGTAGTACTTAGTGGTATGAACGATACAAAGTGCGACCTGGAGACAAAGACACGTCTAGTTGGAAGGTCTCGGGGCATACACATAAACAAATATAAAAGTTAATATGTGCCTCCAACTAATATAGTAGTAGTAGAGTACTTAGGCATGTACTCCATAACATCACCGTGCATTTCACGTACAACATTTAGTGGTAGTACGTAGTAAGAGACAAATGCCGCCCAAGAGTTCCCTTCTCGACCTACTTTTCGGTGTTTGGTAGAGTGTATGGAGAGTGCATGAGTCCACACTAGTTTAGCACAAATACACTAGAAGCATGCATGAAGAGGGGTGTTGAGTTGAGCATGCATGAAGAGGGAACAACTATGCTATGACGATAACACAACCAAACACACCCTATATGCCACGCAAGTTCATACCATTTGTGCCTTTCTACTTCACTTACTGCGCTACATTACTCTGGTTCGTACGTCCACTCCTGGGTACATGTTCGTCTCGTAGTTCCAGTCCCACGTGTTCTTGATATAGATGGAACTATCCTTGCATAACACATGCACCTTGATGCTAGATGTCTCGCGTGTTGGCAAAAGGATGAACAAAGCTCACGTAAAAAAATAGAGTGGAAGAACATAGATTTCGGACGACCGAGAAGGAGCAAGGAACCTCGTGGTGGAGCGTCTGCACTCATAATATTTAATATTATTCAGCGATATAAAATTAACCAATCATCTCCACAGTGGACTGGAAGAGTACGAAACACGGCAGCCCAGTGTAGTATCATACTAGTACATGGCTAACCCACGCTATCACCATATTTCTTGGCTTCCGTGCGACACCTATCTCTAGTAATCCAGCAGCCTGTATCGCTTCTCCCTCCTCATCTCTATCAAAGTGCGGCGGGCTGGCGTTTCTGCCGTCTATTGAGGTCGGTTAACTATCACATGTTAGCGACATGCCAAGAGCATTCTAAAAAAATTCCTTTCACGTTCCGTTTTCAAAAAGAAAAAAGTCCTTGCATGTACGAATTTGCCTGTATGCTTTGAGCAACTTGCATGTCCTATACTGCTCCTGTTTGATACTCTAACTTAGCTAGAGGTTAGACTAACTCATGACTAACCCTGAACTAACTGTAGCCAAAGAGGTGTTTGGGTGACAGGGTTAGATTGACAATAAATGCACTTCATTGAGAGAGAAAAGTGATTTTTCAGTGGTCCCAATGAGAACTATCTCCAGTTAGCACCTCTTGGGTGGGATAGTTTTTTTTGGTGGGTTCGGTGCAACTTGCTCCAATTTAAACCCTCATGCTTGGATAGTTTAGGGTTATTTGAGCCCCCAACTAGCTCAAACTAACTCTAACCCATCGATCCAAACAGGGCCTATTGCCAGTCTCGACGCGGAGCAGTCGCGTGCACCGGGAAGCTGCGCTCTCTCAGCCGTCGCGCCACTTCAAAGTCGGCGCCAGTGAGAGATCGCCTCCGCTCTGGCCGGGCATTAATGCGGCACTGATGCTCCAGGGGGACGCTGACTGTCTCACGCGGGAAGCGTGCACTGGCAAGGGAGTATAGGTTTTGAACCGTTTCAGGTGTAGTACTGGTAGTTTGCAAAACTACTCAATTATTGCACTCAGTTTCCTAAGAAATTGTGGTAAAAAACATTACTCCACGGCCCGCTTCCCTTCTCCTTCCTCTTCCACCGCCCACGCACGTCCGCGGGAAGCGACCGGTCAACCCTTATATAGGAGTGCTAGCACAAAAAGATGCATGCATGACCACTAAAATTTCCATATTCAAGCGCCGCTCCGGCGGGAGTATGGCGTATGTTGTTACCTTCGGCCAGCCCATGGCTACCGGGCGACGGCGACCAGAGAAGAGGCGGCAGGAGGGGAATGAATGCAGGTACTGTTTGGATTCGCCTTCCGGCTTAAATAAATGTGCAGCATCACGTGTACCCGCGGGTGCACAAATTGTAACATACGTGTCTGCTTAAGTAGGCGTCACGTAACTGGTGTGTGTGTGAGAGATTCTAAGAGACAGAGTGCGTGTGTGCGACTCTACTCTTCGGACATGTACTCAACCTTTTGCATCGGGATATAAGTATAATGGTATTTACTTTAGCTAGTGATTTACGTGGCCATGTTAACGTGGTTGTGTCAAAAAAATGTCACTTCCTGCTCGTGATTTGTGTTATATAATTACAAGCAAGATTCTCGTGCATTGCACGGAACATCAATATGCATTTTTTACAAAACACCTGTTGTGATTGACCCATGCAGGAGTAATCCCATGTGTAAAAACTAGTGATATCTCAAGAATTTTATCAGAAAAACTGGTATCTCGAGAATGTCATCGAAAAAAATGAAAGTTGAGAGATAAGGCGAGGAGGAGTGGAGCGTGGTGGTGACTGATGGTCGGAATGGGTGGAGGCATGGGGATGGACGGCGTCGGCAGGCGGTAGCGGCCACCATGCATGCTAGATTGTTCCAGAGACTTATTCCTTTTTTAATTGCTGAGCAATGAGGTTGCGAGAGATAATAATGTGGAGAGAGGTGCCGGTATCTTTTGTAAAATTATCATAGTTTGCTTTCTATCCTCAGATATAGATCATACGGTTTGTGTTACAAGATGGCAGGCACACCATCACCACCAACTCATTTTTTTATAAGGGTACATATGATAAGTTTGCTGACTACTAAAGTAAAGTGGAATTTGTCCATGTTATGCAAGTAAATAAAGGTGATTGTTTATCATACGGGTAAGGTTGGATGAAGGGTGGTAGGAACAAATGCTCCGCCTAGAGCATGTGTGTGAGAGATGGAGTCTTAGTGTGTGTGTGTGTGAGAGAGAGAGAGAGGAGAGAGAGAGATGGAGTCTTAGTTTGTGTGTGTGAGAGAGGGAGAGAGATGGAGTCTTAGTGTGTGTGTGGGGGGGGGCATGCGTGCGTGCTTGCGTGTGTGTGTGTTTGTGTGAGAGAGAGATATATAGTCTTAGTGTGTGTGTTGGGGGGGGTGCATGCGTGTGTGTGTGTGTGTCGCGGGGTCCTCTGTGGCGGATATAATTTAAGTGTGCATGGCTTTCATCATAGAGAGGTGATGTTTATGGCATAGGCCACCAACGATGGGGTGCGAAAGAGAAAATGCCCGTAGAGAGGGCAGAGAAGGTGTGTGCGCATGAGAGGAGTCGACTTTGAGAGAACGTGTTTATTCGAGAGACACCAAGGAAGACTACTATATATCGATGGTACATGTAGGTGGGAATTAAACTAAGGGATGGTCTTATTGGTTTCTGGGATATAGGGGAAGAGTGAGAGGCGGGGGGGGGGGGGGGGGGGGGGGGGGGGGGTAGCTAGAAGGAGATTGTTAAGTGTGAGTGTGTGTTTTACCCATCCAGGCGGAAGTTATGTGCACAAAAGAGGAGAACGATTCGATGTGGCGTTAGGATTGAGGGTAATTAACTACGTATGGAGACATAGAGACCTTGAACGTGCATGTGTGAGAGGTATACATGTATACATGGGATGTGTGTGTGTGCGCGCGCACACACATGATCGAGATAAAAGAAAGAAGACATAAGTCATAAGATCAACGACATGGGAGAGACGAATCAGTATGACAATATGCATGCATGTGAGAATGCATGGAAGAAGTCCCGACAATTGAGCATGTGTTTTTGTCTTTAAGAGATAGTGGCGTGGGCTGGAATATGCATCTATGGAGAGCAGAGGGAGTGAGGCGCAACGATTGTGCAAAAGAGACCAACCTATAAATGCATATGTATGGAGAGACATATATAGTGTGGGTGATAGGAAGCAAGACTCCGTGCAAGAAAGAAATGTTGACGGAGAAACTACAGATAGATACAAAGATGGAGATGCTAGCTAGAGGGACATCCGCTAGTTTGGGCGTTGGAGATGACCGTCGGGTGGTTCAAAGGGTGAAGTTATATATGTGTGTGAGAGGGCACTTGACTGCATGTAGAGAGAAACATATGTAGTGTGCGTGATAGGAATCAAGAGTGAGGGCGAGAAAGAAGGTTGATGGAGAAACAGATAAATAGAAAGATAAAAGATGCTAGCTAGTGTGCGTTAGAGATAGGAGTCGAGTGGATCAGAAGGCTGGGTTATGTGTGTGGGTGTGAGAGAGATAGAGAGAGGGTGTGTGTGAGTCACATACAAACAGATATCAGAGCGAAATGAGATCCAGAGAGACGGAGTTTTGTGTCTGCGAGAGAGAAAGATATTTCACAATGAGAGTGATAGCTAGAGAGACATACGAGGGAACGCAAGATATCTCTAGGGAGAGAGGGTGTGTGTGAGAGACATACAAGAGAACAATGGAGAAATATGAGACCCTGGGAGACAGAGTTTGTGTTTGTGTGTGATAAAGAGATATTGATGAGGAAGAGTCGTAGGTTCTCATATCTAAGGAGCGAAAGACATCTCTGTATGAGGGGTGTGCGAGTGGCACACATGGGAATAGTAGAGAGAAATGAGACCCCGGTAGACAAAGTTTTGTGTTTGTGTGAGAGAAAGAGATTCCATATGGAGAATCATAGTTAGAAACACATAGTAGGGAGCGATATATACTTAGAGAGAGATAGAGTGATGAAGGTCGAGGGAGAGAGTACCGTTAGTGTGTTACGAAGATAAAAGATCATTGTCGACATACAGGTAGCACGAGAGATACTTGAGAGACGATGAACGCGTATAGGTCCAGAGAGATAGTCCTATATAAGCATGAGTGATAGCTATATGAGACGAATATCTGGATTAAAGGGGATTCAAATATTGAAACTGGAGATCACAACATCGATAATATCATAACGCAAATTGGTGTATCAAACATGCATATTCATTTGAATTTGGGCAAACGTGTAACGTTATATAGTTTATCAATATTGGTGATCCATAGATTCTTCAATTACAAACAATGCATGGTTTATATGCAATTAATGTCTAAACGGGATTACACTATATGTTGCGCGTGTGAAACACATTATACATGTTTGAGAAGTAAAAAAACCCCGCATGAAACACACATTAATTGGAGACAGTTAGCGAGGAATGCATACATTGGATTTCAACATAAAGTGGTTTCAAATATTTGAAAATCCAAATTGATGGATACAACCTTATGAATCTGAGATCATGCCATTTGTAAACCATATTTATGTATAAATGGTGTTGTGCTTTTGAAAGTATATATAAAAAATGATGTATATAGAATGTAATTCCAACTGAAAATGGGTCCCGCCCGAAAAAAATAGAATACAAACGGGATTCGAATTGAGTTGGCACGGTAAACGTGCACTCTGCAAAATTTGAACGAAGCGGGGAAAGTCGCAGTAACCGCCTGGAACCAAATTTTGCGAGATGGAAATCACTGTTGCCTATCCCTGCCACGCAAAGCCTATATGCTGGATTTCTATAGGTTTCGATAGGGGTAGGTTTGTAATTTCACCCAAACGTGACATAACCGCCTCTCACCCGGATTCATACATGGTGGGCGCCAAAACACAGTGTGTCCTCGGCCGAAATCGACTCCCTCCCTGATTCATATTCATACACGGTGGGCGCCAAAAACAAACTCTCATCGGCAAATATTCGGTGTATGCGAGATTACCGTCCTATCCCCGACCGACTACACTACTGGAAACAGGGAATTTGCCATCAGCCATGGCAGATGGCAAAGGCATGGTCGGCGGATGGCAAGGGCTTTGCCATCTGCCAGCAGATGGCAAACAGTTTGTCTGAAACCCTGCCGGTAAAGGCTTCTTTGCCGTCTGCTGGCTGATGGCAAAGAGCCTGTGCCTTTGCCATCAGCTGGCAGATGGCAAAGCCTCTTAACGGGGTTAGCCCCGTTAGAAGGCTAACGGCATACTTTGCCGTCTGCCAGCAGATGGCAAAGGCTGCAGGCTTTTTGCCATCTACCAGTAGATGGCAAAGGCTGCATGCTTTGCCGTCTACTGGGAGACGGCAAAGAGCCCAAATAGGCCAGCTCAAATTTTACATGTAGATGACACGTGGCCTCTTTGCCATCTGCCAGCTGATGGCAAAGTGACTATATTGCCCCATTTAATTTTGATTTTTCTTATATCAGTTCCTTTTCACAGAAAATCAAACACAAATATATTTATATGACCAATATAGCATATTCAACACATATTACCAATAGTCATGAACACATATATATCCAACACATGTTACCAATAGTAGCAAGTTTCATCCGTACGTATACATAGTTTCATCAATATTACACAGTTTCATCCATAGGTAGCAAGTTTCACAAGGTCAAAACAAAAACTAAATACAAGCACTCCATCAACCCAAGCTTCCGTGATCTTAAGCAAATCTGTAAAATGGGAAAGAAGAAAGTTAGAAGAAGAATACTAGAAGAAGAAGATTATTATGATGTGGAAATATGCATGGATTGTCAAAAATTGCATTATCCTACTATCACTAGTACAACAAAGCTGCAGGTTGGCATAGTTCATGAACCATGTACATCATGAAAAATACAATATCATCCAATGCTCAACTATGAACAAAATTGAACAATTACACCTCACAAAGGTAGAGCATAGAACCAACAAGCAAGTAGGAGGGGTATAAGAGGACTTGAGGGGCTCACTCAAGGGGGTTCTAGCCTAGGCCGAGCTTCATCACCATGGATGCAGCTAGGGGAATCAGACGAGTCTACCATCATAGGAGCAGCAGCACCACCACCGCCAAAACTGGAATGGCCGGAGCGAATCACCATCATATGTGTACAACTACCAGTGTTTTAGTACTTGAGGAAGATGAATATAACACAGCTCACACACATATGTACAAAGTAATAGAATGCAGACAAGTTACTAAGTGGAGTATTAGTAGAAGGGACCTAAGGTAGCACCCATGCCAAGAGACATACTACTAGTAAATTGTTGTTATGGGTGAGACAAGAGCACAGGTGGTGCTACTAGAGAGGGAACTATGGGCACTCGGAATAAATTAACAGAGTATGCGTGCATGGGAAAACTCAAGAGTAAAATTGGAAGTAAAATGAGCCATCTAAACAGTAAAAAAATAGCACAAGCAAGAACAGAAGTTCAGCAAACAGCCGGAACCACTACGAACTGACTAGCAGTAAATCCTTCATGGCTAAAATATAATAACAGAGCAAAAGGATCGAGACGGCTCACGCATCACTCGCCATGAGCTACCTGGGGAAAACAATATGAGCCACAGTTAGCCAATTTTAGGATAACATATGCTGGTGCCCATTCATCCTTGTTCATGTGTGGTTGAAGCCAGCTTTGGAGTCAAACAGTGTTATGTGCTGTTCAAGACATAGAACCCAAACTCTCAAACAAACGAGCAAATTTTACAACTCTGGCAACGCCTCTATAACTCCCCCCTGAAACAGGGGTACTGGCAACTACTATGTATGTCATAAGGTTTATTGCAGATTCAGTACAGTTTTAAGTGCAGTAGAAACCACAACAATTTATATCATGAGGATTTTGCACCAGCCAAACATATATTGGCCAACCACACAACACATCCATCCTTACAAGAACAACATCAATATATTATATATATGGACCAATATTGGACTCCGAAGAACTCAGAAGGGATTGAACCTAACAGCCCAACTGATGTGTGGCGACGGCAAGCACGACATCAATTTTATACAACAAATGCACCATGAGAGTGATTAGACCTACAAATGAAGCAGTACACTTGTTCAATCATGCCTCAAATGAACTGCTAGATAACAACAGAGCAATTCACATGACAACAGGGAGGTAAAAGTAGAACCAGAGGATCATGAAGCAGCCGGAGCTAGGATTTTGCTTTTTCTCTAGAACTAACAAAACATGCTAACAAGTTATCGGAACCATTCCATGATGCTACATAGCATTGAAACTAATAATGCATGCTAATTAGTCATCAGAGCTACTGCATGATGCTACATGACCCTATCAAGAAACAAATCATCCAATCATGCCAACATAATCAAGCAAAGAAAAACGAAAGCATAATATTTGCTATCAACTCTCACATTTCTTTTTGTTATCTAAGAGACAGTAGGTTGTATATTTGCAGGGTATTAAACAAGTATACAACGAAGCAGAAAATTAAAACTGACAAATCTTTCTAAGCATGGACACCTACAAGAACCTACATTCGTGAATTTTTCCAAGCCTGTGCATTTTTAACTAGTTAGACTTACAAATTGTTCAGCAAGAAAAAAAAGTCATATGGAAGTTACGTTTGCTTCCAGGATTTAAGCCCGAAGGTGGGGAACTGGAGGAAGCCGCAGACGTCGCCGCCAGTGTAGAACCACTAGAAGAAGCTCCAGAAGAAGCTGATCCCAAAGTACTTGAGGAACCCATGGACCTGCTACCTGTTGCGGTAAAGGTTGAAAGAAATTAAGAATCAGCCTCAGCCATCAGTTTCTAAAGCATTTTTACATAGTTAAAACATAATTTGATTCATCGTAGCTGGGAATAAACGAGGGCGCTTTTCTCGCAAAAGTTAGGGGGGAATAAACGAGGGCTGGACCTTGCATTCTTATCTCCTTGAGGTGTGTGGAAACCGTTTATGAGAACGGCAGTGGCAGTCCCACTTGGGTAGGTTAGCTTGTAGTCGATGACCAGTACCTAAAAGTGTTTGGTTTCACCAAACCGTCAGTTCAATTGAAGACCGATTGCGACTACAAAATCAATTGTAAATAAAATGCAGATTATGTTCCGTCAGCATTGTAGCAAGCGATGACCTGGGGGTTGGTCGTCGATGTTGAAATTCCGGTTAACAAGTGAGAACAGGGGGGAAATAATTTTTTGGGTAGGAGGTGGGGGGACTAATCGCCGTCAATGACCGCAACCCTGATGCTACGGTCCCAAGAGGAAGGAAGCGGCGGCGGGGTTCTTGTACCTGTCTGTGGGATTGTCGTCATCAGATCCCCAGGCGGAGGACGAGGCGGAGCCCTCGTTGGGGACGACCAAGGTCCCCGGGGGCTGTCTGGACGGGCGAGTGCTGAGAGGGGAGGCAGGCGCGGAGTAGTGGTCGTCGGGTTCTTGAAGAGTCCTGGAGGGCTCAGCCCCAGCTCCGCCGCAATTGGGATCATCGGCGTCGGGAGAGCCGCCGGAGTCCTGGCGGTGGCGGATCTGGGCGCTGCCTGAGCAGCTTGGGAAGGGAAGAGGGTGGGGGCGGCAGCGGTGCAACGATGGGAGAGAGCCCGGGTTGGAGAAGAGGAGGCCGGCGGCAGCGGGGTTGGGGGGGAGGAGTTGGTCAGCGGCGAGGCTGGTGCTTGGGTTGGGGAATCTGGAAGGGAGGAGGAGGAGGAACTTTGGCGGGGATGGGCTCGATCCAGCCTCTAAAGTCGGTGTGCGGGGAGGGCGGCGAGCGGGGAGGAGGCCGTTGCACCCTAAGTGCGGCCGCGGCGGCGGACGTGGCGGCGGCCAGCGTGTGCGAGCTGGAGAGGATGGAGTGGCGGCGAGATTGCATCTGGGAGTGCCGACGATGGAGTGGGATGGGATAGGGTTTGGGTGGTTGGCCTGCCCGGGGGGTGGGGGTTCTTTTTCTTTCTTTCTCTTTTTTTGTTTAGATAAATGGGATGGATGGATGGATGGATGGATGCCATGTCATCAATCCATGACACAAACATTTCAACCAATGAAAACAAAAATAACCCCACAGTTTTTTTTACCTGGAAAAAAATTACCCCATCTCTTTGCCATCTGCCAGCAGATGGCAAAGAATCTTTGCCGTCTGCTGGCAGATGGCAAAGAATCTTTGCCGTCTGCTGGCAGATGGCAAAGAGGTGGGGCTGGTACGCCGTTACACTCTTGACGGCCACAGGACTTGCCAACCTCTTTGCCATCTGCTGGAAGATGGTAAAGACTATTTGCCATCCACTAGCAGATGGCAAAGAATTGGCTGATGGCAACCATGTTCTTTGCCGTCTGTCAGTTCTTTGCCATCTGTTTTTTATAAGCAGATGGCAAAGACGTTCTTTGCCATCAGCTGGCAGATGGCAAAGAGCTGGCTGATGGCAAATTCCCTGTTTCCAGTAGTGCTAGTGTTGCTGTGATGTAGTAGAAATTTGAAACGGGGGCTATGTTTGTAAATTTCCTCGCATTTGAGACAAGCGCGCCCTGAATACATGGTTCACCCCTTCCTCACTACCTCCCTTTTCCCCATTCGTACTCCGTGGGCGCCAAAACACCCTCTCCACCCCACCCTCCTCTGTCCGCCGCCGTCCGCCACCCCATCCACCGCCGTCCTCCTCCACCATGCCGGAGCTAATACCCTAACGTTGCCGTCCATTACAAGAGATCGACCTCTCACATCCACAGCTTCGGACCGGGATCCTTGCATCCCGTCCTCTCGCTTCACCCCCGCCGTCGTCCACCTTGCCGGCGCCGCTCCTACGACCGTCTCGTCCACCGCGCCCCGCCGCCATCATCTACCCTCCTAGATCTGCTTCCACGCCGCCGACAGCCATCGCTACCGCAGCACCGTCAAATTCTCAGCAGATGCCTACACGGCGCCGCACCAGAGGCGGTACTCTTTCGTATCTGCTCAACTAATTTATCGCAGCAAGAAAATAGATCGCCACTACTTTACTCTGATTTCTTGTCTTGGTTGCGAAGTTGCCTTTGTCCGGTTTGCACCTTGAGATTCGCCATGGCACGCTCAACACCATACTCGCAATGCTTATGGTTTTCCCCTTTTATATTCCACACTAGTTAAATCAAAGTAGGCTAAATTTCAAAATTGGGTCAGTCGATTTGTCAGAGCTCGCCGGAGTTAGCCGGTGCGATCGAAGGGGCTCGGGTGGTTGTGGGGCCTCGCCGAACGAAGAAAACTCGACGCGGGTGGGGGTTGGGGTGGGAGTGGGGGTGGCGGAGGAACACAGGTGGTGGGGGCCGGTGGTCCGGTCGGCAGCCCGTGCGGTGTTCTGTATGGGAAGAATCAGAGACGAGGAAGAAGAACGGTTAGGAGACGTAGGATCTTGATCCAACCGCCTGAAATGATCGAGAGACAGCTAGGAGTTGCATTCTTAATGCACTCTGGTTCATCATGTGTGGGCACTGCGCAACCAACATTTTATTATCCAAAATCTGCTTGCTCTTCTTTACCATGTTCCTCTTCCTATCTTCTTTAATATGTACTCTCTCCGTTCCTAAATACAAATCATTGTATAGATTCCACCATGGACTACATATGGAGCAAAATGAGTGAATCTACACTCTAAAATGTACCTGGATACATCTGTATGTGATCCATAGTGGAAATCTCTACGAAGACATATATTTTGGAATGGAGGGAGTATGATAGTAGTACATTATGTTCCTTGTACTGAAGATGAGCAGGGACATTTGTAGTGTAGAGGTCTATACGGTCGGTTGTGATGGAAACTTTGAGCCTCTTTGATTTGTAGGATCTTGTAAACATAGGAATAGGATTTGTAGTGGCCCGCCCACTTGATTCCTATAAGAATAGCAAGGAAATGCGGGGAGCTATGTCGCCTTTGAGAGTTACATTGATATTAACAGTACCGCACCTTCACTTGAAGAGAGCTGGTATCCAAAGCCTTTCTAGCCGTACCGACAATACTAGCACATATATTCCAGCAAGTTCCACTTTGCTGATTTTACTCTGATGCTTAAGTTTTTCCCGTTATATCTACACTATGATCTGTGTAGCTGTTTTGTGTCGCACTAGCAGCAATCCACTCTTGAAGCTAAACACTGCAATGGCTTACAAAATTGGCACCAAGGCATTGAGTGCCATTCTGGATGCAATGAAACTCATAAGCTCCCCACCTGTTGATTCTTGTTCAGAATATCATCCTAATGACTATTCTAACCTCGAGGAGTCAAAGGCAGATGGCCTGTCCTGTTCACCCATCAAGGTGCCCGTTCTAATTTGGCAATGTTTTATTGATTGCGGGTATCTTGCATATGTTGTCTTGCATTTCTTCTACTTTGTTGCGCCGCCATATGCTTAGTTTACTCATCATATATGTCGAGATGCCATGCCCATCCATTATCAATACATATTCCATCTGTCATCATACCATGTTTTCCACTAAATGCTGTTCTTGTGCATCAAACATCAAAAAGGAAGAGGGTGATTGCCGAACCTGAAGGAGCACCAGCAAAGTCCTTGAAAAACATGGTGGTGCCGGAGAAATCAGACATCACCCCACTTATATTAGTTGTACAACCAGTGACACAAAACGTAGGACCGACTCCAGCAGACTGTACCCATGCTTCACTGGCCACACCACTAGCCCCACCACACAGGACCTGCACTCCAGCAAAATGTATACCGATTTCATTTGCCATAGCACCAGCTGTACCACAGAAAAATCCCACTCCAGCAAAAAGTACAGCAAGTCCACCGCCCGAAGACCTATCCCAACTGCAGAGACGGCCAATTCCTGTAGATTGAAACCCCATTCCATTTATTGCTAGTTTAAAATACAATGCTTTCAATGTTGTTAGGGACTACGTGCATATATTCCCATCACGGGAAGATTATTGCGAAGACAAACACCATTTTCACATCTTCCTGTCCAACTTACGTGTAAGTGTTATTATTCATGGCTATTATTTTCCTGTTTTCTGCTGATTGAACACATCAATGATTTACATTACATTGTTGTAACTAGGCGAGGGTCAATCTGGATAGTGATGACGAGCAAAGCTTGCTTGTGCTTTTCAAGGAAGCATTGCAGTAGTATCGGTGTTACCTGAGGAAATCACACTTTGATGGCAAGTCTATAAACGAATTTCTGGTGAAGTCTCCTGTGCTAAATTTAGAAGACATTAAATGGAAAAACCTTGTTATGCACTGGTCTCGTTCCCAGGATGAGGTACTGTCTATGAAATCACATGACAATTTGAACTTCTACTTTTCCACATGTGCCTTACGGATCTTTTTTGCAGGAAATCTGCTCGAAGAAGAATTCCGGTTTGACAAGAACGACAGGATATCGCAAATATGTTGCCCGCTGCTTTGCTCTTGTTAGTACCTGTTGTCCTGTATCACTGTACTTGCATACATACCTGGTTCATTATGTGACAGCAGTATGCATGATAGCATGCTTATCAATGGTTTGCTCCAAATTATCTGATCTATATGAATGGTTACATTAGTGTCGAATATATCCAATGCCAATGTTTTTTTAGCTCTGCATTGTTCTTGTAAGTACATGCTGTCCTTTATCAGTGTACTTATAATGACAGGTAGTTGTTCATGTACCATCACTCTGCAGCTTATTTTCCTTTGCCCTCCATTTTCTACACATCAGATCTATATTTACTCTTACCATAAGGTTGGTACTGAAGAAGTTTAGCTGTGCATTGCTCTTGGCTGTACCTTTTGTCTGTATCGCTGCACTTACATTTATAGCTACTTGGTTATGTAGCATCACTCTTCATCTTATCTTAAATATTCTCCATTTTTTCGTATATTATCACATCTATATTTACTCTTAACAAAATGTAGAATAAAGGCAATGCTTTTGAAGAAGATTCTGTGGTAAACTTCTTGAATTACCCCCCATCAGCATGGACAAGGCCTTTATAGAGCCTGTCTTCACCAATAATGTAAGTTTGTCCATCTCAAGCCTTCAAACTCTGTTGTATATATTTGGTTAGGCATGACTACAACAGCTGTTTATTTTTGGTGTTTGCATCAAATTGCTTGTTTAAAGTTTATTATATGTAGTTCATAAACAAAAGTTCGTCCTTTCTCAATTTAAGTTTTCAGTTGTACAACCAAGTTCCTTCTTCATACCATGTAAATTAAACTATACAGAGCAAGTGATCTTCTTTTGCACTGCATGTATGCTTCTGTTCTTCATCTGTAATCCAGTGGTGTGGTGAACCTACCCACTACAGCATAATGTCATATTCTGCAATGTCTTAACTACGAAAAATGTCATATCATTCTACTATTATTTAAACCATCTATTTAGTTGCCAATCTGAAATGGTATAAATTGACAGCACACTAACCATTGATACTTATGAGTTCTTGATCTGTAATCCAGTGGTGTCGTGAAGCTGCCAACTCCTTCACAATGTCATTTCCTGCCATGTCTTGACCTGAACAATACCATATTGTGTTAATGCAAATTTGAACTGTGTCACTTTATTCGTCAGTAAGAAATGTGATGAATTGTCAGCACTGATACTTTTATGTGCAAAACCTTTCATCTGTCTGCTTGTTTATCTTTCAGAGTGAGGAAGATATACGTGTTGAATAAGCGCAGTCTCATCATCTTGCTCAGCTGCTTGCGCTGCAGCTCCCCAGCAGGGCTAACCTTTCTTGAACTCTATTGAAGTGCTGTCGGTTTTGTATATTATTTTGTCGGCGTGTTTATTTGCACTGGTGGAGATCTTTGATGCCCAGTGTATGTAATCTGCTGTCTGCTTGTGCTTTATTATCATAGTGGCGAACTTTGATGCCTAGTGGATGTAATATGCCATAATTTCTTTATTGTATAGTATAGGTTTTTTATTATTCACGATGCTGCAGTTATTTTACTGTATATATATCCTGTCTTCGCAGTAAACCGGCCAAACTGTAAAATTACGGATAATCGGGCCGTCATGCAATCATGATGTAGGTTGGGCCTGAAACGTACCGATCAGCTCACGGGCCGGCAGCAGCCCGAAATGAACCCCGACCCATGATTGTGCAAATCAAATCACGGGCTTTTAACAGGCCCAAAAATTGTCTCGGTCCTTGTTTGGCCCAATCAGATATCGGCTGCGAGCAGGCCGGATGCAAACCAGGCCGTAGTTAGGCTCAACTATATGACGGGCTTTTAACAGGCTGAAATTAATATAGGGCCAAAATTTTAATCGGGCCCTTAATAGGCCAAAACTAATATCAGGCTGAATTACTAAGTGGGCCTTTAGCAAGAGGGCCCAAAAGCATAGTGTCCAGTTGACGGTCCAAATCTGATATGGGCCATAATTAGGCCCAAAACCTCTTAAAGGGCCAGACCTGATCTGGGCCGTAATTTGGCCCACAACATGGTAGGCTTTTAACGGGCCGGATCTCATACGGGCCACTATTAGGCCCGGAGCATGGCAGGCCATTAATAGACCGTATCAAATATGGGCTGACATTTGGCCCAAAACATGGCAGCCAGTTAACGGGCCGGCCTACTAAGGTCCTCAAAATCTTGTGGGCCTACAGCTGGGCCGGCCCATTAATGTCAGCGAAATCTCGTGGGCCTTTAGCTGGGTCAGCCCATTATGATTGCCAAGAATTTTGTGGGCCTTTACCTGGGCCGGCCTATTATGGGACACAAAAATCTTGTGGGCCTTTACCTGGGCCGGCCCATTATGGCCCATGAAATCTTGTGGCCCTTTAGCTGGGCCAGCCCATTATGGTCCGCAAAATCTCGTGGGCCTTTAGCTGGGCCGGCCCATTATGGTCCGCAAAATATATAGAATATGTAGGAGCCAATATGAGCATCCAGGTTCCGCTATTGGTTATTGACAGGAGATGTGTCTCGGTCATGTCTACATAGTTCTCGAACCCGTAGGGTCCACACACTTAACGTTTGGTGACGATCGGTATATGAGTTTATGTGTTTTGATGTACCGAAGATAGTTCGGAGTCCCGGATATGATCACGGACATGACGAGGAGTCTCGAAATGGTCGAGAAGTAAAGATCGATATATTGGAAGGCTATATTCGGACATCGGAAAGGTTCCGAGTGATTCGGGTATTTTTCAGAGTACCGGAGAGTTACAGGAATTCGCCGGGGAAGTAATGGGCCTTAATGAGCCATATGGGCAAGGAGAGAAGGGCCTCAAGGGGTGGCTGCGTGCCCCCCATGGGCTGGTCCAAATTGGACTCGGGAGGGGGCGGTGCCCCCCTCTTTCCTTCTCTCCCTCTTCCCCTTCCTTCTTCTCCTACTCCAACTAGGGAAGGGGGAAACCTACTCCTACTAGGAGTAGGAATCCCCCTTGCACCACTAGGGAAAAGCCTATACACAGAATTTTACCAGTAGCTCTGTACAAAATCAAGCGCTGCTGCTACTTAGTAGCAGCGTGCGTAAATAAACCGCGCTACTGCTATGACTTTAGCAGTAGCGCGTACTAGCGAAAAGCGCTGCTGCTATGTTTGAACTAGGCGCACATGGCTAGCCCAACCTAGCAATAGCGCGTATAATGGCCCAACGCTACTGCTAATCTCCTTAGCTGCAGCGCGCTTACGTGTAAAGCGCTGCTGCTAACGGAAATAAAATAAAGTGAAAAACAAGTAGAAAAGTAAATGAAAATGAAATAAATAGAAAAAGGAGAAAGGGAAAAAATAAAATGTAAAGAAAAATAAAAGAAAAAAGGGAAAAAGGAGAAAGGAATAGCAGTAGCGGGTTTCAGTAAATGCGCTATAGCTAACTTAGCTATAGCACGTTTTCGGAAACGCGCTACCGTTACGTTTCAGTTAAACAGCGGTTTCCCCCCACCCTGCCCCACGGCCACCAATTCTTCCCCAAATCGTCCCTCGCCCTCGCCGCCGTCTCCTCACCGCCGCCGCCCGAGGCCGCCCTCAGCCTCACCGCCACCGCCCGAGGCCTCACCGCTGCCGCCCGAGGCCGCCCTCAGCCTCACAGCCGCCGCCCAAGGCCGCCCTCCACGTCACCGTCGGCGCCCTCCACCTCACCGCCGCCCAAGCCCGCCCAGGACCGCCCTTGCCCGTGCCCGAGCCCGCCCTCTCCGCCCCTACCTCCGTCACCGAGCACCTCCCCGCCACCGTCTCTCCCCTCTTTGTAAGTCCCCCACCCGTCCCCCTCACTCATCTCTCTCTGTATTTTAGAGAAAAAATTAGATGTTAATTAGATGCTTTTCAGTTAGGGCACTAGAGTTTTGCTAGGTTAATTAGGTTAGTAGTGCTGCTAGTAGTATTGGTACAGTAGGTTAATTAGGTGATGTTAAATGAATAACCTAAATGAATGCAATTAGTAGTTAACTGAATTTTTTTCCTTTCATCATTATAGAGCACTAAAGTTAACTGAATTTTGTTCTATTAGTAGTTAAATGAATTTTCTTCTACACTGTTTGCACATGTGATTGCTCGTGTATATTTGGACACTGTTTGCAGGGAATGATGCTTAGTGGCCTATGTTTTTCCGGAATGTTGATTCATTTCTTTTCCGGCAAATTTCAGGTTCTCGATTTGTCCACTTTTTAGCAAAGCTCATGCCGAAATTTTCCATGAATTTCGGCATGACTTGTGCTACAAACTAGGACATATCGAGTGCCCGTGATTTGCCGCACCAGGAAGGAGTCAACATTCCTGCAAAACAATAGGCCTTTTTTATGTCATTATTCATTTTATTAGGTCTAGAATTAAATGACTAGATTTAATCATAGGAAACATGGATAGCAACGATGAAGGACAGGGTTCTGGTGATTGCAACGACGCCTACCGGGCGGCAAACGAATTTTTTCGCCTTACCGATGATCAACCGATGTTTTTGCTAGGCCCACTGGTGGCATCGGGGACTGAGACCAACACGCAGACCGGTGCTGAGACTGAGACCGGCGCTCAGACTCAGACCGGCATCGAGACCGGCGCTGAGATTGAGACCGGCGCTGCCTCGGGGAGCAGAGCCGGTGTAGAACCGAAAGCAAAGAGGCAACGGGTTCCTAACAAACTCAGGGCTACTAGAGTGGTGGTCACGGAGGTGGACGACGGCAATTTTGAGCCAATGGCGCCCGAGGAAGCGCGTCAATGCTACGGTAATCAAATAGGTTGCATCGTACGGACAACCGCCACCATCAACAATGAGAAACTACAGAAGATAGAAAATATGAGGAGCTCCCTCCTAAAGAAGTTTCACCAGATATTCTTGCTCCCGGGCCAGAATGAGAAGGATTATAAAGATCCAGATGAGGACCCGGCAATGAAGAAGATAAACAAACACGCCATGACCAAGTTTAGCGACACGTTGGCTGCCTGGAAAAATCGAGTGAAAGCAAGGATCATCGACAAGAAGGAACCCTACTCCGAGATTGTAAAGGATAATCCGACAATCACGGAAGAGCAGTTTCAAATATTCAAGGAGGCTTGCGAGGCCGAAGATGCCAAAAAAAGTCTAAGTACATGAAGGGGCTTCAAGAGAGGAACATTGGGAGCCACCACCTCGGAAGCCGAGGTTACGGCGGGAAGAGGTCCAAATGGGCCAAGGAGGACGCGGAAGCCGCGAGTCTGGGCATCCCAGACCCCTTGGTGGAGTTCACCGTCCCGCCGGAGCGTGACGTCCTCAGGGCCCGGCACCGTTGGGACCCAGTGAAAAAGGTTTACGAGACAACACCGGTCATTACGGAGTTCATGAGACTGCTGGTAATTTTAGTTTCTAATCAATTCGACTGCACACGTTAGTTATATTTGTAAACGATCGTTGTGCCTTTTGCAGAGAGAGTAGCACTGGATTGCGGCCGAAAGCGACTCGCCGTCTGAGGCATTGGCGAGGCCCAATTGGGACACTCCATTCAACCGGGCGTTGAACATATTGAAACAACAACCAGTGGATACTCGACCATTGTATGGACGTGTGCACGTTGTCGGAGATGGCGCCACGTGGAAGAAGTACTAACATGAGACCACGGAGGAGAGAAAGGAAAGACGGAGGTTAAATGAAGAAAACATCGAGAAGAGGGTTGAGAAGAAATCAACTGAGACAGTCGCAACAGCGGTAGCTGCCGCAAAACAGGTGGCTTTAGATATTTCTACTACCTTGGTTCCGGCCGTTTTCAATTGGACCAGGCAAAATCCAAAATAGATGTAGCGGACTTTCCCCTTGCTGACTTCTTGGCGGGGAGCAGCTCGACTAGCGTTGCACCAGCACCTACAGCTGCACCTGCTCCCGCACCGGCTCCCGCACCGGACGTGCTAGGCGGTGCTTCGTCTTTGGCTGAGCTCGACGCCCTCACGGTATCTGTCACACCGGCCCCCTTCAATATAAATGTATAATCTCCCGTTTTCGTTGCCTTTCGGATGTCTCACGTCGCAGACTATTCTTTGCAGGCCGACGAAACCCCGTGCACCATATTGTACACCATCAGCGACCAGAAGGTGGACGTGGGGAAGGCGACGATAATGGAGCCGAAGGAACCATTGTTCCATAGCCGGCCGATCCCCCCGAACGTCTTCAAGGTTTCCATGGCCAGTGTCAAGCCGGGCCACGAGAATTTGCCTCCTCCAGTACTACTGGGGGATGACGACGAGACACCGCGGCGGCTTGGTGATTGTTGCAATGCTGGGTGGGTCCTGTTGTGGCCAAAGAGTCTGCTTCGTCTGGAGGCGGCCGGGAGCACACCCACGAGCACGCAGCCTCAGCAAGGTATGAACATCAACACCCCACCTACCCAATTATCGTCGGGTGTCGGGTTGGGTGATAGCGGACGGGGTAAGGAGGAGGCTCCATTAGTCGCTGATGACGTCGCCATGGATGAGGATGAGGACGACGATGGCGCTGCTGAACAGTATGTCTATACTGGCGCCTCCTCAGGGTTTGAGCGTCATGAGTCGGTGCCTGAATAGCCGTCTCAACATATTATGGACGACCTTCCGGTAGTAAAGAAGTTTAGGAAGAGAGCGAGGAAAGGCAAAAAAGTTGTTTCTATGATTCAGCCGCCTCAGCAGCCTCGGCTTCAGGACCGTATAGATATCCCCGTTGCGGATAAATGGCATATCCCCGGTCAACCAATCCTACCTGCAACAGCGCTACGGGAAAGATTCGGCGATCTAAAGAGACTTCATGACGATGTGCTGCGGGTAGAGAAAGACCTCATCGCCTCGAAAGATCCAGGATACCCACTCTACGTGGTTAACGTTCCGCGGCAAATTTCGTACGTCGACAGCTTCCCCGCGGATAAGTTCTTCCTCCGATTCGATTACATATTCGACATGTTTCACGTGAAGAAGCTAGATTTTACGTTTGTCCGCCTTTATGCCTTGCACATGAACTACATCATCGGGGTTGAGCAGATATCTCATATCTGTGTCGCTGACCCGTACTACATGCACGAGGGCTTCTTGGGAGTCTGCGCAAATCACCGTGAATACGCGAGGGATTACATCGTCAGTTTCATGCTCACCAATAAGGACAAGGGGGCGATTCTCGTGCCTTATCATCCCATGTAAGTCATCCGCGCTGCTATCCTTCCTTCGATTTCAATCATTCATTTGCACGGTGGAGGCTATTTAATTTGAGGACTTATTTTGCGCAGCGGCGGGCGCGCCGTCCTCATCATCCTCTACCCCCGATTCTCCCACGCTCTTTACTTGGACACGTCGAAGAACATTCACAAAAAGGATTACACCCACATCAAGGATGTTCTCGACAGTGTTATGTATCACCAGCAATCACTGGGTGGAGAGGTCAGGGACAAGAAGATGAGGGGCGGCAGGGTCGCCTTCGGCCATAAGACCAACTTCTGTTGCATCCAGCAACCGGACGATTCTCTTAATGATGGATTCTATGTCCTACACCACATGCCGGTGTACAGACGGGATCACCGGAACCTTAGCATGGCACCTTCTTCCGGTGATGCCCATATTCTGCAATGGGCAAAGGACATACGAGATATCGAGGATCATCGACTTTGAGCTGAGTTCTATAACATCCAGCGCAAACTTGCCCAAATCATCATGAAGGAGGTCATCGGAAAAACAGGGATGTTCTACGGAGAAGGACAAATGTCGCGGGAAGACGTCCGAACATGGATAGCCTCTCAGCGTCTCAACCTGAAGCCTTTCACTAGGCTCGGGGACTATCTCCCTGACTTGGATGGATGGAATGGCATGTTGGAGTGATTGTCGATATATGACAATGTGTCCATTTAGTCCATACTTTCTGTATGACAAAACTTTGAGTTATGCACGGTGAAAATTTATTTGTGATGTAATTAAACCGTCCTCCTCCTCGACTAGCGAAAATCACTCTAGTTAGGGCATTTTGGGGTACGATGAACTTTGTTATTTATGCTTATGATATGTTGTTTTTATTTTTGTCAAGTCTATCTCTTTCTGTTGCTCAACTATATATGTTGCATATCATTGACTCATGTGGTGATGCAGGTGCATAGATCATAGATGGCGAAGAAGTGCTATGCCAGGAGTATATATACGACAAGTGGCCGGAGTGTTAGGCCCTTCCAGTTTCCGAGCGACAGGCAGTAGTTAGTTTAGAGGTTCACGCTAATGCGAAAGAGGGATACGAACTCATGTTCTCAAAGTGATAGCTCTTCTTGCGTATATCGTTGTTTAGATGGATGACGATGTATTTGCATATCATTCGAGACTTGTATCGCTATTTTTGAGATGATGACGAGAGACCACTTTGTGTTGGATGATGATTATGATGATGACATCATTTGATGAGACTAATTGTATGTATATGCTATGATTACATTTGTATGTGTATGATATGCTAAAGATTATTGTATAACGCCTATTCAAATACAAAACAAATATGCAGGAAAAAACTAATAAATAAACTAGTAGTAGCGAGGGGGGAAATTTAGCAATAGCGCCGCATTGTCAGTAGCGCGTCCCAGCAAACAGCGCTGCAGATAATATCAGTAGCGCCCTTTCCCAAAGAGCGCTACAGCTATTCATGTATAGCAGTAGCGTGGGACAACCGGCGCTACTGCTATACGTTAGCTGTAGTGCCTTATTAGTAGCGCCGGTGCCTGCGCTACTGAGAGGCCCAAAACCCTCGCTGCTGGTAGGCTTTTCCCTAGTAGTGTTGGGGCGCGCCATAGAGAGGGCCGGCCCTCCCCTCCACTCCTTTATATACGGGGGAGGGGGCACCCCATAGACACATAAGTTGACAGTTGTCTTAGCCGTGTGCGGTGCCCCGCTCCACCATAATCCACCTCGGTCATATCATTGAAGTGCTTAGGTGAAGCCCTGCGCCGGTAGCTTCACCATCACCGTCATCACGCCGTTGTGCTAACGAAACTCTCCCTCGACACTCAGCTGGATCTAGAGTTCAGGGGACGTCACTGAGCTGAACTTGTTCAGATCACGGAGGTGATGAACCTTCAGTGCTAGGATCGGTTGGATCGTAAAGACGTACGACTACATCAACCGCATTGTCATAACACTTTCGCTTACGGTCTATGAGGGTATGTGGACAACACTCTTTCTTCTCATTGCTATGCATCACCTCGATGGATCTTGCGTGTCGTAGGAATTTTTTTGAGATTACTGCGTTCCCCAACACTTCACATGGATGAACTATTTGCAATTAGCCACAACAAACTGAAATAGTTAGATAGATCAACGTGTGTGCGCTAGACGGGCACATACATTCTAATTAAAATAACCATGCGCGATGGTGCTGACATTACCTATTGCGGTGCACCCTATGGTGCAAACGCCAAGTACGCGGCTGAGAAGGCGTACGTGCCCACGTTACGCCTTCCGAAAATAGTGTCGCACTTATAACCTTCAGTAAATTCTGAGCATGCATCCCGTCACATTCCAAATTGCAAACCTGTTCACACCGATCAAAACCTAAACGGTTTGCCACTTAGGAGCGTATTACTACGCGGTTATAAATAGTACTACTCCAAGATGACTGCACATTCCTCCTTGACTCCTCATCCACAAAAAGTCGAAAAACAAACAAGTCATTCATCATTGTTCCCTTGCGTCCGCCATGGCCAGCCTGAGTTCTGGGTCGAGAGATTGCCACCAGGGAGAGACGAGTCTGGAAGCGGGAGCACGAGAGATGTCCCGCCTCGCCGTGAAAGCAGCCAACATGTCCTGCCGCACGGCCGTAGCAGCGGAGAGGTCCCGCCGTGCCGCCGAAGTAGCATGGAGGATCCGCCGCGCCGTGGATGTAGCAGACTGGTCCGGCCGCACCGTGGAAGCAGAAGAGATGTCCCGCCGCGCCGCGAATGCAGCAGATATCTCCTCCCACGCCACGGCAGCTTGGGAAATTGCCTTGCGGGCAGGCGAGGACTCTTACAAGCGCATGCGTGCCCTCGTCCTCATGAAGATCAATCAGATCTCCATGTGGGCGAGGTTACAGGATGACCTGCAAGCCTCATTTGAACAATCTACCAACATCATTCGGCAACTAAATGAGAGCAATGCGAAGCTCCGGGCCGAGCGCGACCTGCCGAGGGCGAAGATCGGCAGAAATGCGGAGCAGCAGGGGCAGACCACTGCCTTGTTGAAGAGGACTGGCGTCATCGTCGAGAAACTTATGGACGAGAATGCCATGCTGCGCATCGAGCGTAGAAGGCTGGTCGAGGAATCCATGGATGCTCTCAACCAGCATCTTGAGGACAAGAAAGAGCTCGTCGCCGCCCTCCACGGAGACTAGTTCCTGCTGTGGCTTCCTTCTTCTTTTGCCATTATGTATATCGGGCGTTGCCGCATGTGGATTTTTTTAATTATGTTTATAAATATGTAAGATAATTATTACCCAATGTCATCGTATTTATATTCATCATGCTTGCTCTAAGTCATAGTTGATGCTATATAGGTCCGTCGGATCTTACATCAAGATCCGTGCAAAACTTTCTTTTTAGATTTTCATTTTTCTCACTTAAATTTCATTCCAGTGAGACATATAGACACGTCGTAGAACAGGTGCTCGGGTGCCATTAATGGAGACGTTGAGAGGGAGGTGCGTGGTGAGTAGCGGTCAAAAGGGTTCTCCTCCCGATGAGCACGCGCAGGGGTTTGATCGCACGCCTCCCGTACTCAAATAGCTACCTCGCACGACACCTTCTAGCCAATAAAAAAGGGGACGCGTGGCCGCACATAATTGGTAAGTCTAACACCCACGGTTTCAATAATACTTGTGTTTCCGATTTGTAACGTGACAGCATTGTTCCAAACTGTCTTTGTCGATTGTTAATCTGTGCGTCTTCGCAAATCGGATAGAAAAACTACCATGACATGAGACCATGCCAAGTTTCATGGTTTTTAGGCATGTTTTGAAATTACAGGAATTAAAAAACCAAGTTTCTCAATCTTTCCGGTCGAGCCACGATGCCTAGATGTTTCAATTTCACTCCCATCTCTCGCATGGGACCTAGAAATTCACCCAGAGACACACATGTGGTTTTTCAAACAACTTTGGTGCACTTGAGCATGTGCTTGTAGTTCAATTTTGAATTGTGCCCATTAAATGCCCAGAAACTCAATTAATATATAAAAAGGCCAAACAAACCCGGAATAATTCCAAAATTTAGCACGGTACTTCTATTTGGTCTAATCTGGTTGTGTAAAAAAATTAAGGCGGGAGAAGGCAGTGTACATATGTCGTTTCGCACACGGAGGTGACACGTTCCCTCTTGGAACCACGAGCCTTCTTCGGGGAAGCTCCGGTTAGCAAGAAGCTTTCACCAAAGCTTGTCCCAATTCAGGAAAAAAATTACCGCAACATGTTGGTGCCATGTCATGACACCATGCCAACTTTCATGATTTTCAGGCGTGTTTTGGAATTACAGGAATTAAAAAACCAAGTTTCTCAATCTTTCCGGCCGAGCCACGACGCACAGATGTTTGAATTTCACTCCCATCTCTTGCATGGGACCTAGAAATTCACCCAAGGACACACATGTGATTTTTCAAATAACTTTGGCGCACTGGAGCATGTGCTTGTAGTTCAAATTTGAATTATGCACATTAAATGCCCATAAACTCAATTAATGTATAAAAGAGGCAAAATGAGCCCGGAATAATTCCAAAATTTAGCACGGTACTTTTATTTGGTCCAATCTGGCTGTGTAAAAAATTAAGGCAGGAAAAGGCACTGTACGTATGTCGTTTTGCACACGAAGGTGACACATTCTCTCTTGGAACCATGAGCCTTCTTGAGGGAAGCTCCGGTTAGCAAGAAGCTTTCACCAAAGCTTGTCCCAATTCAGGCAAAAAAATTACCACAGCATGTTGGTGCCATGTCTTGACACCATGCCAAGTTTCATGATTTTCAGGCGTGTTTTGGAATTACAGGAATTAAAAACCCAAATTCTCAATCTTTCCGGCCGATCCATGACGCCCAGATATTTGAATTTCACTCCCATCTCTTGCATGGGACCTTGAAATTCACCCAAGGACACAAATGTGATTTTTCAAACAACTTTGTCGCACTAGAGCATGTGCTTGTAGTTCAAATTTGAATTATGCATAGTAGATGCCCAGAAACTCAATTAATGTATAAAAGAGGCGAAATGAGCCCGGAATAATTCCAAAATTTAGCATGGTACTTCTATTTGTTCTAATCTGGCTGTGTAAAAAAATTAAGGCGGGAGAAGGCAGTATACGTTTGTGGTTTCGCACACGGAGGTGACACGTTCCCTCTCAGAACCACGAGCCTTCTTGAGGGAAGCTCCGGTTTACAAGAAGCCTACACCAAAGCTTGTCCCAATTCGGCCAAAAAAAATTACCGCAACATGTTGGTGCCATGTCATGATACCATGCCAAGTTTCATGGTTTTCAGCCATGTTTTGGAATTACAGGAGTTAAAAAACCAAGTTTCTCATCTTTCCGACCGAGCCACTACGCCCAAATGTTTGAATTTCACTCCCATCTCTTGCGTGGGACCTAGAAATTCACCCAACGACACACATGTCATTTTTCAAACAACTTTGGTGCTTTGGAGCATATGCTTGTAGTTCAACTTTGAATTATACACATTAAATGCGTAGAAACTCGATTAATGTATAAAAAAGGCTAAACGAACACGGAATAATTACAAAATTTAGGATGATACTTCTATTTGGTCTAATCTGCCTGTGTAAAAAAATTAAGGCTGGAGAAGGCAGTGTACGTATGTCGTTTCGCACACAGAGGTGACACGTTCCCTCTCGGAACCAGGAGCCTTCTTAAGGGAAGCTCCAGTTTGCAAGAAGCTTACATCAAAGCTTGTCCCAATTCGGCCAAAAAATTAACTACAGCATGTTGGTGCCATGTCATGACACCATGCCAAGTTTCATGATTTTCAGCCGTATTTTGGATTTACAGGAATTAAAAAATCAAGTTTCTCAATCATTCTGGCCGAGCCACGACACCCAAATGTTTGAATTTTATTCCCATTTCTTGCATGGGACCTATAAATTCACCGAAAGACACACATGTGATTTTTCAGCAAACTTTGGTGCATTGGAGCATGTGCTTGTAGTTCAAATTTGAATTATGCACATTAAATGCCCTGAAACACAATTAATGCATAAAAATGCCAAACAAACCTAGAATAATTGCAAAGTTAAACACGACACTCATGTACTAGTTGCATGTTCACTGTATGTAAATGTTCTAGCAATTCAAACACCATCCTTTCACTACAAGAGATCGGGCCTACTATGACGAGCTAAAAATGTCATCGAATAGCTAATAACGCCACAAATTACCCCCCGGTGACATCTTATGGGCGTCACAAGCATTGTCACGGAATCCCCATCACAGATTACTCCTAGTGACGGCGCACGCGCAAAAACGTCATCTGAATTGGGACCTTCGGTGACGTTATATAGAACGTCATCGACTTGTTATTTCCATGACGGTTAATTATCATCACATGTTAGGAGAAAATATGCCATATTGTACCATATTTGGTGACGAGGCAACGTCACTAACTTTATGCCACATCAACACCCAATAGGCTATCCCACTACTAGCGCCACTATTTTTATTATGGATGAAAATGACGTCATCAAAAAAATTTACTTTCTTTTGAATCTAAATTACGATGAAAATTAGTATTTAATTCACATCACATCACATCAGATTATATGAAAAATTTAAAGAGAAAAATCAAATCATAAATTGATATGAAAGTCAAATCATATTATATATGAAATCGTCTCAGCCAAATCATTCTGTAAAAAAATGACACTACAAAACTGACTCAAGTTTGACACATATAATAGACAAGATGAAAACTAATATTAACTAAAGACACATATGTTATCCTAATGATTCCAATGTAAGGATGGAATTCATGAACCATCTGGTTTGGACTGGGACTGTTGAGTTGCTTGCTGAGTTGCTTGAGCCCTCAAGAAAAAATCAAGCGGATTATCCGTCTCCATTTGCTTCTTTGTCCAGGCTTCATTCTTCTCTTGCTGGATCTTCTTTAGAGCTTCCAATTCTTCTTGCTGCTTCTTTTATATATCTTCAAACGCTCTCTCTTGTGCTTCAAGTCTTGCGGCTAACTCCTCTCGATGCCTATAAATCACAAAACACAGCAACATTACATCGTATTGAGATGAAAACAGACAAGATAACAAGGTACAAGGGTATCGATTTGAAATAGAGAAGTACATTATTAAATTTCAAGGCAAGCATGTCCATGGGCCAATGAAACAGTAAACCCAAGAATAACTTATAATGTTTTAAAATAGGCAAAACCAATAGCTTGCTTACAGGAAGATCGCCAAAAGGATATCAAGTCAGCAGCCCAGGTTAAAAGAAGCACTCGTTAGTTGAACTTTTGTTCACTACAATGAGTGCACTCTGCACACAGAAGCAAGCAAAAAGAAACAACAAGAACTGAAAGGGAAATAACATAATTACCTGACATCTGCATCTCTTGCCTCTCTATCCTTCTGTTCAATTATTTCTTCTAAAACTTTGATCTGGGCTGATGAAGTAGAGCTCCCAGACCTCCGGATCTTGATGCATACCCCATGCTGGAAAGGAAGGTGCTATGGGCGCTTTCTTCCTTTAGAACTTCATCCACAATCGCTGTATCGGATAATGGCTGCTCACCTTCTGATTGTGTTTTCCTTTTCTTTTCCATCACATTCTATAGTATAAAGAAAAACATTGATGCTAAGGCAAAGTTCATATGCTAGATTACACTTTATCAATATGAGAATCTATTTCAAGTCAGAAACAATAAAGGAAGAAATCTTACATGAGCTAGAAGTGCTGGCTCGCTCATGCTACCGGTCTTGCTGTTTGTATGGGTGTCTTTGAAAAATTCAATGGGACTTGGCTCCTGATTATTGTACTTGTCTTTTTTCTACAAGATATATGAAATTGTAACATTACTACTACATATATATTGTCCAGATGCAATATACATAGGACTACAAGTAAGATACTTGGAATTCTTACAAGTTTGTTGAAATAGGCAACATAAGATATAGATCCAGTCTTTTGGTGATGCTTCATAGCTTCTCGGTTTTCCTTATTCATTTGACATATTTCCTATATAAAGAAAATGAATATAAGTATTTACACACTTTACAGTAGATGTGAGTGCAAAAACTATTGTTGGTCACATGTCTTGTTACAAACCTTTTTTCTTTCATCAAACCATTTATTGACAAGGCTGGTCCAATTCTCATGAGTAATATTCGCTGGCTTTTTTGATAATGCTTCTTGAGAAGTATAACCATTGAAGTATTTCTTCTTTAACCTGTAGCGTTGTTGTCGAACACCTTTCTGGATTACTTTTGTGCATACATCATTCCCAACCTTGTCATCCTTATCCATCTCAAGGTTAAGCTGAAATACCAATCATATATAGGATATATCACTAAATTGACTATGCAACATGTGAACACGTGAATGAAAATTGAAGGAAACTATCCCACCGCGATATCTTTAATAGCATGGGGAATAACATGTTTGAGTGGGCTTTTGTCATAGTCATTCCAATGCGTAGAAACATGCATTCTGCTCCTGATGTGAATACCACACTCAGATGAAAGCTTTGCTGCTTGGACTGGGTCTGTAGGTCTCACTTTCCCCGCTATAAAGTCAATACGCATTTTCCTCCCTCCATTTCTGCTTGCATACTCCTGAAGCCCATGCCCCATGGTTGGTCTACATCCAGGACCTCTCCTTGACGGACGTGGATCAGTTGGACCAGTGGAGCATGCTAATGCATCTACATTACAAGTTGGCAGATAAATTAGAAGATTACAATTTAAAGTGGAAAATAGAAGGGGTGAAGCGATGATGTCGCATATACCTTGGTCTTGTAATGTAATAATGTTATCTGATTGTCCGGATGTGCCTATCATGTCTTGAGAACCTTCTACCCCTGAATCAGCATCAGGCGAGTTGCTATCCTTAGAAGTTAGGTGAGGTGATGTGTTTGTTGGGTTTGGTGCAGACTGTTCTTGATGGTTTTTAGCTTCAAATGACTCAGTTGTTCTGGTAGCTCTAGATCTTGTTATTCTTGAGGTAGCAGCTGCACTGTTTTTGCATCTGACACGCTTTTTTGTTTTTGGCATGGTAGAACCTTCAGGTGCCTGGGTCTAACAAGTGAGTAAAACAAGGCTGTTAATCAACACAAACTTATGCAATGTCAACAGAGGTTCAAATAGGAATGCAGTGAACAGAGATGTCATCATCTAGATTAATTAGGAAAAGTGGAGGGACAAAAAATATGAATAAATCTTTGAGTACGCATAGTGCACAGTGGCATATACATGATACAAGCAAGGTGAAATTAGAGCAAGTGAATCCACAATGTACCTCCTCTTCTTCATCTCTCAAATCCTCTTCCTCTCCATGGGCCTCCTCTTCAGCATCTGGTTCATACTCTGAGTCGCTGCGATCATCTGCAGCTCGTGCATTTTGTGTCGGTTGCACATTAGAGGCACTAGGGTATACAAGGCTACGAGCTAAGCTTTTTATGTCTTTAAGATAATCCCTCTCCACAGCCTTGCGTTCCGCAATCCTTGCATCCCTTTCCTTCAAATACGCCTCACCCTTGCATTTCTGTTCCGCAAGATATTCACTAATATGCATATCACTCTCCAGAACTGGTGGCATGATTTTAGTAACTGGGGCTGGAAAATACGACAGAGAGTGAATTTAATGAATTGCCAAAAGACCTACCAGCCTACATTATCATCACTACATGACTGAAATCTGCTTGAACTTGTTTGGAGGAGTAAATGTAACGTACATGATTACATTAAATTATCTCTTGAAACCTGGCCATCATTGCTAGTAGACAAAAAAAGTTAGATTGTGTAAAACAGTTGTAAACACACAGCTCTCCTAACAAGTAGTTTGTGTGTTCCTTTATACTTAAGCATAGAATTGATGCTTGTATAATTTGAGATGGCAAATACATTACTGTATGATGCTTTTGAGGGTTGTAGAACAGATCGAAATAAATAACATACTTGGAAATATGGAGTGTCTAGAATTCAGTTAAACAAGAAAAAGTGCAGACTTATAGACTCAGTCTTTATTCAGTTTCAAACAAGTGCAGAGTCGCTCTTTATTCAGTTTTGAACAAGAAGAAGTGCAAACTCATAGACTCAGTCTTTATTCAGTTTGAAACAAGTGCAGAGTCGCTCTTTATTCACTTTTGAACAAGAAGAAGTGCAAACTCATAGACTCAGTCTTTATTCAGTTTCAAACAAGTGCAGAGTCGCTCTTTATTCAATTTTGAACAAGAAGAAGTGCAGACTCAGTCTTTGTCTTGAATTTGAAATAAAGAACATACACTGTGAACACCATATGGTAATATATTGTATCAAGAACAAGAGCAGACTCAATCTTTACTCAGTTATGACGACCCTAGGTAAAGACTTTTATGGGGTAGCAGAGCCACAAACAGGGACATGGTCGTTTTATTACAGGAAATCTCATGACAACTGATTAAAGACCAAGTAAATCTTACGGAGTTATTGGATTTGCCACATGGTCGCTGTATTCAGACATGTAAAGAAGTCTCACACCCGTGGGTGCTTTTATCCCCCAAATCGCTTCCCTGATGATCCCGTACGTCTAGAGCTTGGGGTATGAGGAGGGCGGTATAAGAAATTTACTGTGAGCCGCCGCCGATCGCTGCAATCGTTCGGGAAAGAGAGCCGGGTGGGGCGGCCTCCAATTCACTGGCGCCGATTGATGCAGTGGATCCATGCTCGGCCGGTCGGGCGGCCTCGTCCAATCCGCCATCGCCGGTCGCTGAAATCAGGGGGGGAATATAGCGAAGTGCTCACGGTGATGGTTGATGTTGAAGGATCCGAGCTCGGGCGGCGGGGCGGCCACCCCCAATCTGCCAGCCCTGATCGTCGCAGTCGTGGTGTCGATTGAATCTAACGAGAAAAATTCCCTGGTGCGCGGTGGCTTTTAGCGGCGCCTGTTCGCGGGGGAAATAGAAGGACAATTTTTGGCTGGGTCTTCGACTGGTGGGGACACAGGGTGAATGCGGGAAAAAATGTAGAAAAGTGGAGGGAAAATAGTACGTGGGTGGAGAGAAAAGAGTTTTTTTGCGAGGAGATGGTGTATTTTCATATCCACTTAATATTATGTAATTCATTTAATTCGAAATAAGTACAAAATGATTATTAAAAAGTAAATCTTACATGAAGAATATGATGTGGTATTTTTCATGTTGTTTTTTGGGATAACTGTAAATAAATATGTAAAAAATTGTATAGAGGGATCTTAAGTATGTGATCTGGAAAAAACAAAAAGCAAATGAGTGATTATTTTAACTACTTGTATAATAAAATTGGTAACTTGGGATGATTTTTTTCTTTTCTTGGGAAAACATCTGATCTACTTCTTTCAATCATGGCAGTACAACGAATACCAAAAAAATAAAAAAATATCTAGATTCATAGACCACCTAGCGACGACTCCCAGTGCTGAAGTGAGGTGAAGGTGCGCCGCTGTCATCGCCCCTCCTCATCGGAGTCGAGTAAAACTTGTTGTAGTAGACAGTCGGGCAGTCGTCGTGCTAAGGCCCCATATAACCATTGCATCAGGACAACAACTGTCACTGAAGAAGAGTAGCATAGATCAGTAGGATCCAACATGAAGACAATATCTGAGCAAATCCACCAAAGACGGATCTGCAAGAGACACACCTCCACACGCCCACCGACGATGCTAGATGCACCATGGAAACTGCGACTAGGCGAGGAGAGTCATATTCCATCTTCAGGGAGCCCCCGCCATCTCGTCTTCCTGACCAGGATACAATCCCATGTAAATCTCGAAAACACATCTAAAATGGAGCACTCCCACCGGCAAAGGCCGGGATCCACCATGCCCCAATGCCATACGGCCACCGAAGATGAGGCGGACCGACGGCCGCGCCGATGGGAGAGAGAGGAGCCCTAATATCCTAGGGGAGGAGGGGGCTCCGTGATGATGGGTTTTCAATGACAATTGTTTCATAGTCTAATTTTACTCATGCGCATAGCCCCAACCTCCAACGTAAGCGAACTAGGGTTCATTGTCGATCGTCACCCTCCTAGTCCTTCATCAACTAAATCCATGCGGGTGTATGTGGGATGTCAGATGGGCTCCTCGTACCATCCATATATGGTCGAGCTGAGCGGTAGTCCTCATATACAGTCCATACCTAGGGTGGTTATGGGGAAGACCGGGCGCATCCGCCAAGCAGACCATCCTGCGCTGACCCCACCCTTGTCCCTACAAATATTCGACAGCGACTCCTCAAGCTCGTCGGCGCTGGACAGGGAGGAGCTAGCACTCCGCTAGTTGCAGATGGACAGGGGCAGGAGCTCGTCATCCACGGCGGCCCGGGTGGGCAGTAGCATCTCCGCAGCGCCGTTTGGTCGCCTGACACAATCACTTCCTTCCCCGATCATTGATCCATAAAATTGTTCGTGAATTCAGAAAAATGTTCACTGTTTGTAAAATTTGAGCATTTTTTAATTTTGATTGAACATTTCTAATTTTTTGAAGATCATTTTTTGAATTCAATGAGCATTTATTGTATTTTCGATGAACATTCAGAAAAATTATGTTTGTCTGCCACTATGGTGTATGCTTAAAAAAACGCTCACACTCAGCTAGCTCCTCGTCTCCTCCATGTCGTTATCCACAAAAATTTCCCAAATCACACCGAACCCAGCATGAAGACCAAGACGACCCGCTGCCGCACCTCGCCGCCGGTGGCTCCCAAAGAGCGCCGTTTCGGCGGAGCGCCCTCGCCCCTCTGCTTGCTGCTCGGGCTGCACGGGCGCCTGCTTCGTCGGCGGCGGTTCCGCAACAGCGTGCTGTCGAAGCACAGCGGCAGTCCCTTTCCCCGCTGCTCCCACGGCGGGCTTCTTCCTCCAGCCATTCGGCGGGGACCCAGGCGGTGTTGGAGGATGCACGCGGCGTAGGGGACAAGTCGAGAGGGGTCGCGTGAGAGGAGAAGGATCGGGTCTCGATGGTTCTTCAGGAGGCGCGTGCAAAGGGGAACGCGCGAGAATACTGCAGGGTGAGTGCTTGTTCCATCGTAATGTTCACTACTGCAGTTTTGCACACACCTATCAGTTAGACGTCAAGTAAAACTATCTACGAGTCCAATTACCTGTAAGTACTGACTAAATTAGCCATCTATGTGTCAAATCTGAACCATGGTCTCTACTGTATTATGTGTACATGAACATATAAAAAACATAAAAAAGCTATAACTTTGGTAAAATACAAATAGGCATTACACAATCTACTCATCATCACTTGAATGCTCATTCTCACTCAATGCACCATCTTCATGTCCATCATCGTCAGTACCACTATCTTCATCATAGTTGTTGTCATCTTTCAGAAGATCGTAAACAATACTATCATGAACATGCGTGGCTTCTTCCTCATCACGGCTATAAGTGTCCAACAATTGATCAATATCCTTCACAGTGGAAGTTGTCACGGCTATAAGGGTCTTGTATTCATCTAGCATCGTTCTGGCCATTTCAATTAGTGTTCTGTTCTTGCGTTCGACGACGCCATTCTGCTGTGGCGTGTACGGGGCTGAGAATTCATGTGTGATGCCCAAGGTATCAAGATATGTATCAAGGCCAGTGTTCTTGAATTCAGTGCCATTTTCACTTCTGATGTGCCTTATCTTGGCGCCAAAATTGTTCATAGTTCGATTGGCGAAGTGTCTGAAGACATCCTGCACTTCAGTCTTGTAAAGGATTATGTGCACCCAAGTATATCTAGAATAATCATCAACAATAAAGAAGCCATAGAGGCAAGTAGTAGTAGTTAGAGTTGAGTAATCAGTGGGACCAAAAAGATCCATGTGAAGCAGTTCGAAGGGTTGAGTAGTGGTCATGATTGTCTTCGAGGGATGTTTGGCCCTCGTCATCTTCCCTGCTTCACAGGCACCGCATAAGTGGTCTTTCTTGAACTTGACGCCCTCGATGCCTATGACATGCTTCTTCCTCCCAAGGGTGTGGAGGTTCCTCATGCCAGCATGTCCAAGCCTCCGATGCCAGAGCCAGCATTCTGAAGCCTTTGCTAGAAGACATACTGCAAGCTGTGGCCCTGCTGAGAAATCTACCACATACAAATCATCTTTTCGATACCCTTCAAACACTAGAGACTTGTCAGATTCCATTAGTACAAGGCAACGATATTTTCCAAACATTACGATCATGTTCAAATCGCAAAGCATTGAGACAGACATTAAGTTGAAGCCAAGGGATTCAACAAGCATGACTTTATCCATGTGTTGATCCCTTGAGATTGCAACTCTACCTAGACCCAATACCTTACTTTTACCAGTGTCAGCAAATGTGATGTGGCTCTTGTCGGATGGACGTAAGGTTGAGTCCATAAGAAGACTTCTTTTGCCAGTCATGTGATTTGTACACCCACTGTCAATAATCCATTCTGAAGACGCTGGTGTCGTACCCTACAGTGCAGTTAGGGGGATAGGCTTCACCAAGAGCATTGTGAAGCAAAAACATTTGACGAACCAGTGGGTTATGAAAGCTTAGATCCAAGTTAGGACTAATAGGGAGAGTAGCAAGCGATTTAGGTACGAAGTACATAGTAAGACCATTTGGGCATTTGATCTTGTGCCCTACAAGATGTTTAAGGTCCCCAGCAATAGCGTCAGACGATTTTGGTTTTCTGCTGGAGACCTTTCCCTGCAAAAGAGAGTTAAGCTTTCTTAGCCACCCACATCTTCAAGTGTGGCTTAGAAGCAATGAGTCTAAGTGCAGCATCTGAGAATTTTGGCTTTGAAGCCCTAGCAAGCAGTCTTGCAGGCGGACAATAGTACTCATAAGAATAAGCAGAATAGTTCTTGGTCTTATGAACATGGCGGTTTGATGAACCGCTCCCATATTCATATGCCTGAGTATGGTTTCCCTGCAAAACATTTGCGTTAGTGCGACTCAGGTGAGTCTTCTGTCTGTATGAAGCCTTTGGACCGTATGAAGCTTTTGGTCTGAGGTTTGTCTTCTTCACGTGAGGTGTCATGAAGACATTCATAGGAAGATTTTCCAGACACCTTTTCGGAACCCAGATCTTCTTCATAGGCGGTCCATTCCTACAGTTAGTACCAATGTACCTGGCAAACACTTCACCATTCTGACTCTTAAACAATATATAGTTTGCATCAAAGGATTCATCAATGATAATGGGGTTAGCACAAGTGAAGCCAGTTAGATTGGATGGATCTGCTGAAGGTTCCTTTGCAGCAACCCACATGGTTTTGGGGTAATTCTCTTCCATTTTCCTTACGAACCCAACACCCTCTTTCCTAGGGTTTCGGTTCAGAATCTGCTTTTTGAGGACATCACATAGTGTCTAATGCCCTTGAAGACTTTTGTACATCCCTGTTTCAAGCAATGTCTTCAACCTAGCATTCTCATCAGCAATAGCGGTGGTATCCTCAGCAGAGGGGTTAGTTACCACATCAACAGTTGAAGATATTGCAACAGCAGTAGTAGTAGAACATTCAGCAATAGAAGTAACATTATCACGCTCAATGCATTTAAGACATGATGGTTCAAATCCTTCCTGAGCGGGACTGATCTGTTTGGCGCGAAGTGACTCGTTTTCCGTTTGAAGATCTTCATGGACCGCTCTCAATTTCTCAAGATCCTGCTTCCTTTCAAGATAATCATAGGAAAGCTTTTCATGAGTTGTTGAGAGAGTTTCATGATGACTTTCAAGTTCCTGATACTTAACGTGAAGATTTTTTATGTCTTCAATTAAGGATTCCGATCGAGTCATTTCAGCACCTAACAGATCATCGCTTCTGTCTAACAGTTTTTGAATATGTTCCATAGCTTTCTGTTGTTCAGTTGCAATTTTAGGAAGTGTTCTGTAGCTAGGTTTTGAACCACAATCAGAGTCATCATCACTAGATGTTTGATAGTGAGTAGTGCGTGTGTTTACCTTGGCACTGCGTGCCATGAAGCAGTAGGTAGAAGCGGAGTAGTCCTTGTCATTTGCATCGGTGTCGGTGATGAAGTCATTGTCTTCAGTGTTGAAGATGGACTTGGCAACGTATGCTGTAGCCAGACTTGCGACGCCTGAGTTGGATTCCTCCTCAGACTCCACCTCCGCCTCCTCAGAAGCAGACTCTTCCTCTGAATCCATTTCCTTGCCAACAAACGCACGTGCCTTGTCAGATGAGCTCTTCTTATGTGATGAAGACTTTGAGGAAGACTTGGAAGAAGACTTTGAGTATTTCTTCTTCTTCTTCTTGTCGTCAGAGTAAATTCCTTGCTCTTCTTCTTCTTTTTGTTCTCATTGTCCCACTGTGGACACTCAGATATGAAGTGGCCAAGTTTCTTGCACTTGTGACATGTTTTCCTATTGTAGTCATGAGCAGGAGCTTCATCATTCCTTGAACTTAATCGGGAAGACTTTCTGAAGCCTTTCTTCCTGGTGAATTTTTGGAACTTCTTGACAAGCATAGCAAGTTCCCTTCCAATGTCTTCAGGATCATCAGAACTGCTGTCAGATTCTTCTTCAGATGAGGAGATAGCTTTTGCCTTCAAGGCACGAGTTCGCCCATAGTTTGGACCGTAGATATCTCTTTTCTCCGAAAGCTGAAACTCATGTGTGTTGAGCCTCTCAAGTATGTCAGATGGATCGAGTATCTTGAAATCAGGACGTTCTTGAATCATCAGGGCCAGGATGTCAAACGAACTATCAAGTGATCTCAGCAGCGTCTTGACGACTTCGTGTTTGGTAATCTCAGTGGCACCGAGGGCTTGAAGCTCATTTGTGATGTCAGTGAGTCGGTCAAATGTGTGCTAGACATTCTCATTGTCATTTCGCTTGAAGCGGTTGAAGAGGTTGCGAAGGACACTGATTCTCTGATCTCTCTGGGTTGAGATGCCTTCATTGACCTTGGAGAGCCAGTCCCAGACCAGCTTGGATGTCTTCAAAGCACTCACACGGCCATACTGTCCTTTGGTCAGATGACCACAGATGATATTCTTGGCATTAGAGTCCAATTGAACGAATTTCTTGACATCAGCAGCAGTGACACCTTCTCCAGCCTTAGGAACGTCGTTCTCGACAACATACCATAGGTCGACGTCAATGGCTTCAAGATGCATACGCATCTTATTCTTCCAGCAGGGATATTCAGTTCCATCGAAGAAGCGGCACGCAGCGGAGACTTTAATTATCCCTGCAGTCGACATAGCTAAAACTCCAGGTGGTTAAACCGAATCACATAGAACAAGGGAGCACCTTGCTCTGATACCAATTGAAAGTGCGTTATATCGACTAGAGGGGGGGTGAATAGGCGATTTTTATGAAAGTCTTCAGAACATGGGAGTTTTGAACACAAACGATAAAAATAGACCTATTACCATGCAGCGGAAGGTAGACTACACTAGGCAAACCATAGTCAAGTATTCAATGAATTGAAAGCACAAAGACTAATAGCAGCTAGGTAGTAAGGATGAGATAGGAAGATATTGTGAAGCCAAACAGAACACGCAGCCACTCAGTGAAGACAAATGATAGAGCAAACATACAATGACTTCACAAGCAGTAACAGTAAGTAACGTGAAGTGAAGATGAAACCAGTGACTCGTTGAAGACAATGATATGTTGAACCAGTTCCAGTTGCTGTGACAACTGTACGTCTGGTTGGAGCGGCTAGGTATTTAAACCTTAGGACACACAGTCCCGGACACCCAGTCCTGAACACGCAGCTCAGAACACCCAGTCCTCACCGTATTCTCCTTGAGCTAAGGTCACATAGACCTCGCCCAATCACTCTGGTAAGTCTTCAAGGTAGACTCCCAAACCTTCACAGACTTCGTTCACTGGCAATCCACAATGTCTCTTGGAAGCTTAGAACGCGACGCCTAACCGGCTGGAGGATGCACAGTCCTCAAGTGTAATAAGTCTTTAGATCACACAGACAAGAAGACTTAAGTGATGCCCAATTCTCTCTGTCTCTGGTGGTTAGGTCTTTATCCTCGCAAGGAATTCTCTCTCAAAGGCTTCGAGGTGGGTTGCTCTCAAACGACAAAAGCCGTGCTTTCAATCTGAGCAGCCAACCATTTATGGTTGTAGGGGGTGGGCTATTTATAGCCACTTGGCAACCCGACCTGATTTGTCCGAAATGACCCTGGGTCACTAAGGAACTGACACGTGTTCCAACAGTCAGATTTCAAACTCACACGGCAACTTTACTTGGGCTACAAGCAAAGCTGACTTGTCCGACTATGGACAAGATTCGCTCTCATTGTCTTCACTCGAAGACATAGGTTTTTGGTTTAGGCATCACTTCAGTCATTCTGACTGCTTCTCTTGGACCCCACTTAACAGTACGGTGGTTCCTATGACTCAACACAAAAGAAAAAGAACTAAGAAAGATCTAAGTCTTCGAGCTCCATGGGCTTCATATCGTGTCTTCTCTTGTCATAGTCTTCAATGTGAATATCTTCATATACCACCTTTGACTTCAATGTCTTCATACATTTTTAGGGGTCATCTCTGTTAGTAAAACCGAATCATGAGGGACTTCTACCTGTGTTATCCTGCAATTCTCACAAACACATTAGTCCCTCAACTAGGTTTGTCGTCAATACTCCAAAACCAACTAGGGGTGGCACTAGGTGCACTTACAACTGGCAGCTCAACCTCCTCGCCGGCGACCCTTCTTCATGCAGCGCCGCCTCCTTGCCGACTACCCTTGTTCTTGCAGCGCCGCCTCCTCACCGGCGACGCTTCTTCTTGCAGCGCTGCCTCCTCGCCGGCGACCCTTCTTCTTGCAGCGCCGCCTCCTTGCCGACTACCCTTGTTCTTGCAGCGCTGCCTCCTCACCGGCGACGCTTCTTCTTGCAGCGCCGCCTCCTCGCCGGCGACCCTTCTTCTTGCTGCGCGGCCTCCTCGCCACCGACCCTTCTTCTTGCTGCGCGGCCTCGTCGATATGGTCAGGTAATCCACACCCCACCCACACCATCCTCCTCCTTTCCTGTCCCACATGCCCCGACTGACTGAGCGACACCTTCCACCGAAATCATTGCACCCCTCCTCCAATTAAGCGTCACCCACAGCCATTTTACACGCAGTATAACATGGAGCTGAGTAGCATGCGGCCACACGTGCGAACGAGGTCCCAATGGCTGACATGCGTGTTGACTGCCAGATCTTGGAGGAGCACCTCGTCTTCGAGGCCATCGTCGACACCTCCGCGCGGTTGTCTAGTTTAAAATACAGTTCATGATGTTTTCTCGAGGCCACTGCCAGTGCCTTCTAGTGATTTTTCCTCTATAATATTAATATGCAATCTGATGTTCAGTTAACAGTTTGATCCTATGCAATGTAATGTTCAGTTAACACTTTGGTCCAACAATTGCTACACTTCGTAGTATTGTTCTCAAGCATTCTGTGTTTTTTTAACTATGTTATCTTCAAGTACATGTTTCTATTCTACAATGTTGTGTTCAGTTATCTATTTTGGTTCATTTGGTGTGTTGTCCATTTAACTATTTGGTTCATTTTTGCAATTTGATTTTCATTTGTTGTGGGTACAATTTTGTATTGTTATGCATGTGACACCAATCGAATTTGGCTGTACTCAATACATATTCTACTGATAGTATGGCAAGTCTCAGTTAACCTGATCAAGATCTTCCTTATGTGTGTTGCAGGAAAACAATGGGAGACACTACGGTTTACCATCGAGGTTTGTTCAAGCAGGGTCCTTTGGCTAATAGCACATTATTGTGCAGTTACAGGAATCATTCTAATATTTAGGTTTCTTAAAATTTGGTCTTGCACATGTAGGTCCTGCTGTCAGAGGCTTAGACCCACTATTCGACCCATTTTGCATATGGGGAAATGAGATGTCCAAGAATATCAGTCAAGTCAAGAAACTCAGGAAGATTGTTAGCATGAAGAAAATTGCGACGAATAAGAGAAAGATCTATGTTTGAACAATGAAGAAGACATCAGTCAACTATAGGATGGTACCAACTCTTTTACCTTGTTTTTACCCCTTGCGCCATTTCAAAATTTACAACAAGGATTCATGCATAGCTTTGTTTTCAGTACTTTTCAAAGTAGTTCACCGATGATTACCTCTCAAACCACCTGCATGATCAAGAGGCGAGGAAGGTATTCATTCAACACCCACGGTACAATATTGAAGTCTTTCTGAAGAGGACGAAGGTCGGGCGGGCAATTATCCATAGCCATTGGCCTAAAGTTTCAAGGACATTTGTAACGCCCTCGATGCGACTATATCTCCCACGTGTCGAGGCACGACTTAGAGACATAATCGCATTGAAGGCATATGTCGCAAGTTAGGCAATCTTCACAACATCCCATGTAATAATAATAAAAGGGGAGAAAACATAGTTGGCTTACACTCGCCACGTCAATCAAGTACATTAATAACATTACATCATCCATACACTCAAGGCCCGACTACGGCGCCAAAATAAAAGAGAACCCAACATGCGACACGGTCCCGATCACCCCCAACTGGGCACCACTACTGATCATCGGGAAAGGAAACATAGTATCGTTGAGAGTCTTCGTCGAACTCCCACTTGAGCTCATACGCGTCTCCTGGAGCGGAATCATCAGGCCCTGCATCTGGTGTAATAGTAATCTGTGAGCCACAGGGACTCAGCAATCTCGCACCCTCGCGATCAAGACTATTTAAGCTTATAGGTAAGGCAAGGTAAATATATGTGGAGCTGCAGCAAGCGACTAGCAAGGATGGTGGCTAACTTATTCGCAAAAGTGAGCGAGAAGAGGAGGCAAAGCACGAGCGAGAAGCTAGAGAACAACCTGCGCAAACATTGCTCCAACACCGTGTCCACTTCCCGGACTCCGCCGAGAAGAGGCCATCACGGTAACACACTCAGTTGATTCATTTTAATTAAGTTAAGGATCAAGTTATCTACAACCGGACGTTAACAAATTCCCATCTGCCCATAACTGCGGGCACGGCTTTCGAAAGTTCAATCCCTGCAGGGGAGTCCCAACTTAGCCCATGACAAGCTCTCACGGTCAACGAAGGAATAGACCTCCTCCCAAGATGTTCCGATCAGACTCGGTTTCTCGGTAATTGAAGACACTTCGACAGGTTAAAACAAGACCAGCAACACCTCCCGAATGTGCCGACAAATCCCGATAGGAGCTGCACATATCTCGTTCTCAGGGCACACTCAGATAGGTCAAGCTACGAGTAAAACCAACCCTCAAGTTTCCCCGAGGTGGCCCCGCAGGATGCCCGGTTCGGACCAACACTCAGAGGGAGCACTGGCCCGGGGGGGGGGGTTAAAATAAGATGAACCTTGGGCTCCGGTAACCCAAGGGAAAAAGAGGCTAGGTGGCGAATGGTAAAACCAAGGTTGGGCGTTGCTGGAAAAGCTTTAATCAAGGCGAACTATCAAGGGGTTCCCATTATAACCCAACAGCGTAAGGAACGCAAAAATTCGGGAACATAACACCGATATGACGGAAACTAGGGCGGCAAGAGTGGAACAAAACACTAGGCGAGAGGCCGAGCCTTCCACCCTTCACCAAGTATATAGATTCATTAATATAACATGGCAATATAATGATATCCCAACAAGTAAATAAAAGATGTTCCAACAAGGAACGGCCTCCAATCTTCACCTGCAACTAGTAACGCTATAAGAGGGGGCTGAGCAAAGCGGTAACATAGCCAATCAACGGTTTGCTAGGACAAGGTGGGTTAGAGGTTTGACATGGAAATTTGGGAGGCTTCCAAGCAAGTGGTAGGCATCGTAGCAATGTCATAGCAAAACAGCGAGCAAACTAGCATAGCAAAGATAGTAGTGATTTCGAGGGTATGATCATCTTGCGTGCACAGTTGTCAGAGTTGACTGGATCCTCAAGAGCAAACTCAACGGGTTCCTCGTTAGCGAAATCATCTCCCGGCTCTACCCAAACAAGACAAACAAGCAACAAGGATACAATCAACCACGTGCAAGACCAAGCAATATGATGAAATGATGATATGCTATGCGGGATGCGATGCAGGATGCAAAATGCAAGATATGACAGGAAATGCATAAACCTGGCCTCAACTTAGAAATCCAAGTGTGCCACTGGAAAGATGAGATGAAATCGCTTGAAAACAATATAAAGAATGCCGGAATCGGAGTTACGGTTTGGAAATGGCAAGCGATTCAAAAATGACACCGGTCTGCGATTTACAGCAAGTAGGCACATAATGCAATAAAATGAACATGCTACAGCACCCAAAAATGAAAACAAAATACATGTCAGGGATGCACACAAGATGCTTAAAAAAAGTCTAGCACTGAGCTACGGCCAAATCATCCATTAACAGGTTCAAACAAGCATGGCAAAAATGCAAATCGTAAAACAGATCTCAGACTTAGTGAAATTAACACTTATCTGGAATTTTAGATCATATAGCCCTCTTCGGAGCAACAAAATAACATGCTACAGGACCTGAACATGACAAAGAAAGACATGGCATGGAGCTACTCAACAAGCTTAACAAAAGTCCCTTAGTTACCTTGAGCCAAAAGGGATCACAAAATATACTAACAAGCACACGAACATAGCAAAAACATAATCAGTTTTCAGACTTGGTGAAAACTGGGACATGCTGAAACATAACTCACGAAGGCATGTTTACGAGCTTGATGCACTCACTACGGTGCAAGTCATGGCAAGACAAGCATACATCCCTTAAGAAGGCACAAAATGCAAGCTAGACATGGCAAGAACAATGGCATAGCATGCACGGAGCAACTACAATAACATCGGCAAAATTGCAAACAAGTTGACGATCTGCCCAGATTCGCAACGAAGCAAAAGTAGAGCTCGATTGACTCAAGCTAGGGTGCTCCATAAATGCAAACAAAGAAATTGATGGATAGATCACTACAACATTAACAAAACTCCCTTACTGATCATCCTCAAAAGAGGCACGGATCACTAGGAAACAACATGAACATACGACATCATGAACTAAACAATCCCAGGACTTAGTGAAATCACTAAGTCCCTGAAAACAGAATTAGCAAGTGCACCACTTTGCAAGCTTGCACAAGTCACCACACACATCCTAAAAAATACATGGGTTGCACCTCTGGAAAGATGGCAAAACCCTTAACAAAACATATGAAGAACTCACGGGCATATCATGCACACATTAATCATGGCAAAAATGACAAAAGTGCTAAATGGAGTACCAGATCTGACAGTTAACTCACGTAGCCCTCTTCTAACAGCATTTCGGGCATCAAGATGAGCTCAAATGAAAATGATGCACTGGACTGAAATGATGTACTCTCTGAGATGAACATTTTGATATGCTATATGCCCAAATCGGAGCTATGGATGCAAAGTTATGGAGCCGCGAACATGGCAACTTGGATCAGGAATTCTGGGACTTAGAGAAAAATTCGACCTCCTAGGGTTTACTGTAGCTCCGATCCAGATCTGGATCGCACGGAGCCCGAGGATCGACGGCCGGAGGAGTCGCCGGAGTTGGGCCGGCCGGAGTCGGGGACGAGGCCGGGGCGGTCGGTGGTGGCGAGCGGCGACCGCGGCGCGGGCGAGGTCGGGGGCGGCGGGCGGCGAAGCGGGCGGCGGCGGCCGGCTTGCGGGCGAGGTCGGTGGCGGCGGCCGGCGGCCGGCGGAGCGGGCGGCGGCGGCCGGCTCGCGGGCGAGGAGGCGTGGAGGAGATGGCGGCGGGGTGCGGGCGAGCCTCGGCCCGGGCGGTGGCGGCGGAGGGCCTGCCCTGGGCCTCCTCGGGCCGGCAGTGGGGACGGCGGGCGCAGCCAACGGGGCGGCGACACGTGGCGGCGGCGGGCGGTGGCCGACACGTCCGGCCTGAATCGGACGTGTCCGTCGGCAGGAGGAGCAGTTTTAGGGTTTCGGGGAGGACGAAGATCCGAAAACGGAGGGGTGTATATATAGGCCTAGAGGGAGCTAGGAGAGTCCAAATGAGGTGCGGTTTTCGGCCACGCGATCGTGATCGAACGCTCTAGGACATGGAGCAGAGTTTGGTGGGTTTTGGGCCAAATTGGAGGGGTGTTGGGCTGCAACACACACGAGGCCTTTTCGGTCCCTCGGTTAACCGTTGGAGTATCAAACGTAGTCCAAATGGCACGAAACTTGACAGGCGGTCTACCGGTAGTAAACCAAGGCCGCTTGGCAAGTCTCGGTCCATTCCGGAAATGTTTAATCCCCACACACGAAAGAAAGCTAGAAATGGCCACCGGAGGAGAACAAAGCACCGGAATGCAAAACGGACAACGGGGAAAATGCTCGAATGCATGAGACGAACACGTATGCAAAATGCAATGCACATGATGACATGATATGAGATGCATGACAACGACAATAGCACACGGAGACGAAAACCTGAACCCGAGGAAATAAACATAACTTAATGCCGGAAACGGCAAGAGTTGGAGTACAAATTGGGAAAGTTACATCCGGGGTGTTACAACATTAAACATCACTGAAGGCTCAATATTTTCCTTCTGCTTCTGGAGTTTCCCAGATGAGATTCATCTGTCTATTTACTGTGTATGATGCTACATTCCAAAGGTTTTTGATGCTGCATGTGAAACTTGGTGCTATTGTGTAATGGCATAAGTGAGTGCCGAAGCTATCTGCTGTAATTCGCTTATGAAATCCTGGTTGCTTTTATACGGATATGAAATATCTAGTGTGCTTTATAAGAAATATCAGTTTGATTAGTACACGCTTTATCAATAATAGGCTAATTACCCTGCTTATTGGGGTTTTCTATTGCAAACGGTTCTTCAGACAGTACCGTGGGCGATGAACTCAAACAACCCACACGGTTTCTAGAAAGTAGGTGTCTTCGATCAACTAATAATACACACGGCTTCCGACAGCGAACTGTTTGCGTTAGGCCACCTTGCACAAATGTTTCCACACAAAGAACTATGTGGGATGTACATACCTACGGAAATGATTTCTGGGATTCACCATGTGGGATGTACATACCTACTGAAATGATTTCTGGGGTTCACCATATGGGATGTACATACCTACGGAAATGATTTCTGGGATTCACCTTGTGGGATGTACATACCTACGAATATGATTTCTGGGATTCACCGTGTGGGATGTACATACCTACAAAAATGATTGGGTTTCGATGCCTCACTCGATCGCACAGGGCCCCAGCTTGGGTCCCAGGAGGGCCTATCCCCGGCGATTTCTGGGTTGTGTGGGAAGGACACCCTATCACACACTCTCACTTGGCGACGGTTCCAAATGTCATCGTGGAAAGGGGTTTTAAACCGTTTGTTTAGGACGTCGTTGTACCAGTGTAACCGAAGGTTTGGCAACCTTAGGTAAACTTATCTCAAACCAAACAGCCCTATAGTAACACCATTGTTCGTCTTCTCGAAGAGGTGAAGAGCTAAGCACAACCCAAACACAGCAGTTGCGAACCTTGGAGCACGCATATAGCCAGGCTCTTGCATGAGACAAAATTGCTATGTGAGCCCACTATTGTAGTACTTGCTAGTATAGCCCTATAAACTGGAAAGGAGTATTTGCCTTTCTAGAGATTTCAACAAGTGACTAGACTACACCGAGATGGAGTACATGTGGAGCAAAATGAGTGAATCTACACAGTAAATAAATACGTAGTTCTGTGGTTTTCCTCTCTACCTTGGTCGCGGTGCACAATATTAAGTATACTAGTACTGACTATTCTCTTTTTGACATGCATTTACATTTTTTAACACAGTATAGACGCAAGCACTCATATACACGCGCATACACTCACCCCTATGAACACACACACACACCCTACCCCTATGAGCACCTCTGAAATACTGAGACAACATATCATCTTGAAATTTATGAAGTCACCATAGGCAACTCGTCGTCGACGAGAACGTCTCCTGACATGCATTTACATTGATACGCGTTGAATGCCAAGGAGGGAGAGGGTAGCGGTTCCCGAGACGTTGAACGGGAAATGATGCATCCTCAATTAGCATGCAAAGGGAATTAATTGGAGAAGCAGAATAGAGCCAGCACGATGTGAATGCAACAGAGTTTGGACTCTCATATAAAGGCGTCCCGCCACTCCAATCCATCTACTCCTAGTCTCTATGCAACACTGCTCACTCCAATCCAAGACCAAGTGACCAGAAGCCACAAGCACCTATGGAGGCGATGGACGTGAGTGGTAGTCGGCTATGCTAACTCATCCAAGCCGCCGGCCTGCAGCCTCGCACCGCGCAGCGTTTCCAAACGATGCTGGCGACCACCGCGTCATAGCCCTCTTCGACGCTGGCTTAGCCTCTCTCATGGACGACATGATGGTCCACTCCATCCGCAAGTTCATCGCCGTCAAGAAGCACGCGGATGACCTTGCCGTACTGGTCCAGCCCGCGCGCCCAGGCTCCTCATTGCCTGCCACCCTCGTCGACCTCCATGGTGGCGAACCCTTTCAAGCCCTGGTGGCCCTATAGGTACCGAAGGTCGCGACGAAGAATGTGCACCTCGAGGCCGCGCTCGCCTCGCCATGCAAGAAACCATCGACCTGCACATCCACATCTATCAGGAAATCGTCTACATAGGCCACTAAAAGGCCAGCAAGGATAGAAAGATGTTGGCCTTCTTCAAGCGACTGGATTCTTTGGACGCCATTGTTCAGAAGCACGTCGACCTGGCCACGAAATCCGCTGCTACTTAGCCGGCGTTCGGTGGGCAGGCGCCCTGAGTCGAGGAGGTGGATGTCGTCGATGGATGCATCTCTTTTTCTTGCCTCCTGTAACCAGCACTGCATCACCTCATGGCCTTAATGATTTATTAGTATAGTACTACCTCTGTTCCCAAATATAAGTCTTTCTAGAGATTCCAGCAAGTGACTACATACGAAGCAAAATGAGTGAATCTACACTCTAAAATATGTCTACATACATCCGTATGTTGTATTCCATTTGAAATATCTAAAAAGGCTTATATTTAGGAGCGGAGGGAGTATATGGCATTTTTATTCCAGTCGTAACGTTTTCACTGTCAGGTGGGCCGCAGTTGAGCAAACCAACCATCGACAAATCCCCACTCCACCCACTGGGCGTCGTCTGAGTTTAGAATTAGAAGAGAGAAACGAGGGAGAAGAGCTAGCTATAGCATGGACGCTGTTGTCAGATGGGACTCATGTTGGTTGAATAGGAGTACTGAGCACTCGTACATCTTTTTTGAGGTAAATTAGTCGTATTTCTAGTACCACTAGTTGGGTGCGTGCGACCTATACGTGTCATCACTTTAGGTCTCCTTTTCGAACCATAGCTACGCTTCACTGTACATATTTTTTCATGCATTTATCCTCCTAGGCTATTTCCACGTGCTCCCTTCCGCCGACATGTGGGACATTCAGCATCTGGGTCATAGTGCATGCACGACTCTGAGCATATGTCGGGGTACTTTACATTTTAGACCTTACGAATTACATGCAAACCCCCTGCAGAAAAATAAATAAATAAATGAATTACTACATGAAACCGGATTATTTTCATAGAAACCGGAGCACGTTCATTAAATTTTGGACATAACACGTTTATAAAAAACGACTAGACCTAAACCAGTCTAAGGGCCTCTTTGATCCGCAGGATACTGAAAACACAGGAATGAGGAAAGTCTGATTGTGATGAACCGAGACGAGGAGAACTCTAACTCAGTTAGAGGTTAGAGTTAGATTCTAACCCTTAACTAACCTTGAACTAACTCTAAACCAAAGAGGTGTATGGATGGCAGGATTGACAATAAATGCTCTTCCTCAATCATTTGCTTACTTTGGACCCTATTTCCTGTCGGATTTGGTGTGGCCAGCTCTTGTGTGGCCTCCTCCCGCTCACAATTGACATAAAAGAACAATCTTTACATATAAAGCATGCAAAACATAATAAATATTACTTTGTCCATACAAATGAGATATCCCACTTAAACATACAAGACGTCAATCAAGCTTCACAAAGAAATACACTCCATGAAACAAAGCATGAGCTAACTCATCACGGAAGTCATTCACGATATGGAGGGAGCCCGGAGCCCCTCACGCACCCAGGGAGGAGCTCATCATCGTCGCTCTGGAGGAAGGCTATGTAGAGCCCAAGCCCCAAGAACCCCTCCGACGCCGGCGCTTGCGAGTTGAGGTCGACACCGGCATGGGTAGCAGGGCCGCTAGCCGATGACTGCAAACCAAATCTTTGGGCCTCTAGAAATAATGCAAGCCTGAAACTGAAATACCTAGAAAGGTGAACTGAATCTTTGGGCCTCTAGAAATAATGCAAGCCTGTAACTAAAATACCTAGAAAGGTGAACTGAATCTTTGGGCCTCTAGAAAGATTTATTACCTCCTCAAGCAGCATCAAACAATTCCATGTGTGCACCACAAATCTATACAAAGTTTAATCAGGATCTACTTTTCCAAATCAGAATTAGCGCTAGAGCGAGTCATATCAATGATATGGCTGTGAGACAGAGAAGGAACGAACAAACTCACCCCTCTTGCAACCTCCCTGGTAGATGCGCCGCCGCCACGCACAATAGAGGGATGAAAACGACCAGTGAAGGGGGAGCGGGGTGAGCTTCGAAGGCCTGAGGGAGAGGGCGGCCAGAGGAGAGAGAGGGCGAACAGTGGGGCGACGCTTGGGTGGGCGGCCGGATGGGGAACAGAGAGGAGTCGTGCGAGGGGGGGGGGCAGGGGGAGCGATCTGGCGCAGGAAGGGGAGATTTTTTTAGTTCCATTTTAGTGGGCCCGAGGAGAACTAACCCAATTAGAACCTCTCCACCGGGCTAGTTTTTTTAGCTGGGTTAGAGCGAACTATTTCAAACTAACCCATCCTGTTGGGATAATTTGACGCTATTTCAACCCAAACTAGCTCTAACTCAGGGATCCAAACAAAGAGGAGTAGTATTGTACATGCTACAGTCTGGACCGTAGCACATTGTTTTTTTGGCCATATCACCACATTGTTTACTACTGCTGGTTAACTAGGCAGCCGTGGTTCGCACTGCTTGTTCATTGGGCTGTCGTGGTTCGCAATCCTCCGACATGAGTAGTAGTACTAGTATGTACCGCATGATTCTTTGCTCCTTCTTACTACGTACTTCACCGACATGTGGGAGAGCCAGCATCCGGATTGATTTGTCATGCACCAGATTAGAGTGCGGAACGGAAGGGGGGCATCACCGCGGTCGTAGCGCCAGTAATTCATGACTATAGTGAGTAGTCATATCACAAGTATTTCCAGCAGTAACACGCCGTGAAATCGCACATCCCGACCTTTCCAACAGTAAGTAAGTTAAATCCGATACTCCCTCACCCTCCTCGCCTCTCTATCAAACCTCCTACGCGAAAACTACCATGCGTACTGCCCGAGAAAAGCCCTGCCCTCAAGTTTTAACTACGCGAAAATAGTTCGAGCTTGTTTGTTCTATATAAATGTTAGTATTGTATGTTTATTCACCCGTGGGGTTGTTCAATGAATGGAGGGCCGGGGAGCACAAGTGAACAATACTACTAGTAGTAGTAAGTAGGAGTCGTACAGTTAGTCACCTTAAATAGGGAGATTCTTTTCTTTAATGCCACGTACACAGATTGAAACGCTTGTTGTGGAGAGAAAAATATAATCACTCCACTATATATGTACGCAAGGGCCTAAGCGCTTGCTTTACAAGGGTTGCTCTCTTCATTCTCTCATCCTCTCCAAATCTAAACATGACAGCGGTAGCGACATTTTCTCTCTGCTCACCGCTGGTCACAGATCTGGCCGGATCCCTTCGACCGGTGTGTGTAGAGGACTAAAAGGTGTATCGTTCATGCGGTCATTGTTGGTGAGGGTGGAAACCCACAGCTGCAGGTGGGGCCCGATCCTCTTCCCATGTCGTTCTCTCTGACACATCGTCGGCTCAGGATGTCCTGTGACCCTTCTTCCTCCCTGTTGTATTCTGCGCAGATTGGACATGCCGCTGCTGACATCCCGAAAACCCTCAGGTACAAGTTCTTCGTAAACGGCCTTGCTATACTGCCCCAGCTCCCAAAGTGTCTGCATGTGCATCTCTTTCTACTTCCATCAGCTCTTCCAAATCCAGCTAAATTTTTACTATTGTTAGAGGTAAAGCTACTTCGTGCATTCGAATCTAGGACTTGGTTTCTACTTTTGGTTCACTGGGCTGCCGTGGTTCACACTGCTGGTTAACTGGGCTGTCGTGGTTCGCACTCCTTCGACATGAGTAGTAGTACTAGTATATACCGCATGATTCTTTGCCCCTTCTTACTACATACTTCGCCGACATGTGGGATAGCCAGCATCCGAATCAATGTGTCATGCACCAGATAAGAGTGCGGAACGGAAGGGGGGCATCACCCCGGTCGTAGCGCCAGTAATTCATGACTATAGTGAGTAGTCATGTCACAAGTCTTTCTAGCAGTAACGCGCCGTGAAATCACACAGTCCGACCATTCCAGCAGTAAGTAAGATGAATCCACTACGCCCTCACCCTCCTCGCCTCTCTATCAAACTGCCTACATGAAAACTACCGCGCGTACTGCCTGGGAAAAGCCCCTCCCTCAAATTTTAACTACGCGAAAATAGTTCGAGCTTGTTCGTTCTATATAAATATTAGTTTTGTATGTTTATTCACCCGTGGGGTTGTTCAATGAATGGATGGCCGGGGAGCACAAGTGAACAATACTACTACTAGTAGTAAGTAGGAGTCGTATAGTTAGTCACCTTAAATAGAGAGTTTATTTTCTTTAATGCCACGTACACAAATTGAAACGCTTGTTGTGGAGAGAAAAATATAATCACTCCACTATATATGTATGCAAGGGCCTGAGCGCTTGCTTTACTAGGGTTGCCCTCTTCATTCTGTCATCCTCTCCAAATCTAAACAAGACAGCGGTAGCGACATTTTCTCTCTGCTCACAGCTGGTCACAGATCTGGCCGGATCCCTTCGGCTGGTGTGTGTAGAGGTCTAAATGGTGTATCGTTCACGCGGTCATCACCGGCGAATGAGAAAACCCATACCTGCTGGTCAGGCCCGATCCTCTGCCCATGTCGTTCTCTCCGACACAGCGTCATCTCGGGAGGTCCTGTGACCCTTCTTCCTCCCTGTTGTATTCTGCGTAGATCGGACATGCCGCCGATGACATCCCCACAACCCTTAGGTACAAGTTCTTCATAAGCGGCCTTGCTATACTGCCCCAGCTCCCCAAGTGTCTGCATGTGCATCTCTTTCTACTTCCATCAGCTCTTCCAAATCCACCTAAATTTTTAGTATTATGAGAGGTAAAGCTACTTCTTGCATTTGAATCTAGGAATTGGTTTCTACTACTGGTTCACTGGGCTGCCATGGATCGCACTGCTGGTTCACTGGCTGTCGTGGTTCACACGCTTCCGACATGCACTACAAAAAAATACACTTCCATGATGATACGTTTTTGTCACAGTAGGTCGCGTTTTTTGTCATGCATGTACATCCATGACAATTTTATGACAGAATCAAGATATTCATACCCGTGCTGTTGTAGAAGTGTTGCATGACATTACCAAAATTATCATCACGAAAGTGTCCACTTCCATGATGATAAATCGCGCGTTACAGAAGTGCTTTTGTCAAGGGTGACCGACACGTGGCATCCACCGTAACGGAACGCCGTTAAGCCATCGGGTCCGGTTTTGGATCCGATAACCCGTTAACAGCCCGGACCAATGGGAATTTTCCACGTGTAAAATCATCATTGGCCAGAGGAAACACGTGTTGCCTCACTATTGGGACAGATGTCAACCACTCATTGGATAGGAGGCGCCTATGATAGGTCGACAAGTGGCACGGCCCAACAGTGGCCCATTCCGGTGAAAAAGGTCGGCCCAGTAAAAATTAGCAGGCCGACCCATATAAGGCCTACTTGTGTCAGGTCCATTTAAGTCCATGGCCCATACGAGATGTGCCAATTTGGCCCGTCAACAGCCCGTTAAAGATTTAACACCATTGCAGCCCTACGTCAGTTCAAGCCCGTTAACATCCCACAATATATTTGGGCTCAATATCGGCCCGATGAGATTTCGGCCTGTGAACGGCCCATTCAGTGGATGGGCCAATTTTCACGATGTACATCTTTCGGCCTTTTAGCGACCCATTTAAATGTAGGGCTAATTTATGGCCCAGTGTGTCTTTCAACCTGTTGACGACCCATAAATCAGTTGGGCCATTTGTAGTCGGACCTGAGTTTCGGCCTTTTAGCTACCCATTTAAGTTTTGGGCCAATTTCCGGCCCAGTGTGTCTTTCAGCCTTTTGACGGCCCATATATCTGTTGGGCCATTTGTAGTCGGACCTGAGTTTTGGCCTTTTAGGGACCCATTTATGTGTTGGGCCAATTCCCGACCCTGTGTGCCTTTCAGCCTGTTAACGGACCATAAATGAGTTGGGCCATTTGTAGTCGGACCTGAGTTTTGGCCTTTTAACGGCCCATGCCCTTCATGGTCCAATACCAGCCCGGTTTCTCTTTCGGCCTGCTAAAGGCCCACAACATAGTTGGGCCATTTACAATACGACCTGACTTTCAGCCTCTTAGCGTCCCATGCTCTTCATGGTCCAGTACAAGCCCGCTGTCTCTTTCGGCCTGCTAAAGACCCACAATATAGTTGGGCCATATGTAGCCCGAACTTAGTAACGGCCTGTTAACGGCTCGTGAAATCAATTGGGCCCACATGTTGCCCGCTTCGATGTTGGCCTGTTAACGACCCGGGAGTTAAGAGGGCCGACCATCAACTTTCGGCCTGGTAACGGCCCATTAACTTAATGGGCCCACTAAATGTACATGTCTTTAGGCCAAATTAGATAATTTGAGCCCATTACGACGAGCTATTATGCATAGGACCAAAACCGATCAAGCAATGGTACGACATACAGGGAAAAACATTGCACATCCAGCATATTACAGGAAATTACATCCACTTGGCAATCAAAGATTGATGCTAGTGCAAATAAATGAATAGAACCTAACGATCTACAACGTCACAGTCTGCAACCTCAGCATGGATGACGCCCATAAGCATGTGCGCAAGTTCTTGCTGCTTTGCTACACTGTCTGTGAAAACATTGATCATTTGTTGTGTCGCACGACTGTGCACCTCTGATTACTCCACCATTTCTGTCATTCCTTCAGCCATTAATTGTTTCACAAACATACATTTTTTCCGTTGCATTCGAGACAGAGGATACTGAATAGATTTAGATGGCGATTTTGGCAGGCTTGTATTATTGGTAGTGGAGAGTGTCTCGACCACTCCATCATAACATAAATTAGGAGGGGAACCAAACAAATTAATCATGTGTTATTGCCATATTACCTGGCCTAGATTTATTGGAAAGAAACAATGGGGTTGCCTTGCTGTTTTCAGAGTTTGTCTTCTTATCTTCAGCACCCTACACCAAATTAAGACACTAGCATTGCTATCATTGGCCAAATCAGATAATAGGAAAGCAACATTGGCACAACGAACGTTTGGGCAACTAGACAACACCAAATTAACACAATATGGCACAACTATCATCAGCCAGGTAAGGTAATACGAAAGCAACATTGACACAATGAATGAATGGGCAACCAGAGCAGCACTACAATTTTGTAATGTGCATGATATGAGATAGTACACTCATGCAGCTCAGTATGCAAAACTACCAGGCAGTTTTCTTTACAAAAATCAACATTGGCGCCTTTAACATTTTGCTACAACTAATTTTAGTTCAGATAAAGGTTGGATTCACGCCGATTAACAAAATACATGCTGATGTAAAAATATAGTGATATACAACAGGTACTTACATCAGCATTGGAGCACAGAGAATTCCCGCAAGATATTTTCCTCGAATACAATCCCAATGAAGGAATTCTTCTATCATTTAACCTTATTTTCTAAAAGAGAGATGGGTAAGAAACGTGTAGAAAATATGATCAGAATGCTATAAAATTTCATGATGCGAGGATACGCACATGATTCTTAGAATGGAGTTGACATTATTTTGTTGGACTGCAGCGGACTAGTTCTTTGGCCACTGGAATCTGCTAATTATCAGTGGGAGTTGGGTTTCACCGTGCTGGAGCAGCATCTA